>NC_056731.1:1870983570-1871286070 GCF_019279795.1 Protopterus annectens | reverse complement strand
TTTGTTGAATATCTTCTGTACCTTCTTTCTTTCATTTTTTTTATCAGGACTATACATCCAACAAGGGCATAGGAAGATGAATGCCAAAAGGAATAGAATAGCAACAGAAAGCCTTTTCCTACGATTTTATTAAACATGTCTCTCTAGTTATGGTGAACAAAGTTTGGGCATGAAGGCAGAATGCTAATTTGAGCACTTCTGATGGAAAATGGCTCAGGGCAGAGTCATGGCTGCTGCAGTCTACCCCAAGATGTGAAAATGCTGACTACCACTCGTAATGGGCCAGTGACACTGATGGATGCTTACCGAAGAAGGTTACTGAAATCCTACAGCCTTATATTGCTGTAGCTTCAGGCTACAATAGAACCACAGTGTCTGCTGAGTCCCTTGCATTCTAGAAACAATGCATATTGTATAGGATGAGATTTCCCACAAGTTGTGAAGTACAACCAGGACTGCCAGTAATCATCTAAGCTGGATCATGCTGTCCTCGGAGTCCCATCCATGGCACCCGATGTCTTGTGTACTACAATGAACATTAATATCTGAGCCTACCAAAGCTTTGAAGATATCTTCCAAAAGACATTCAGGACTTGCCATGCTGCAAATCTTTTTGCAAAAAATGGTGAATACTAATACTGTCCTCTACTGACGCTCATTGTATATGTTGTAAATATTGTACACATTTTCTTACTATGAAAATGCCTTGCACAAATAATGTACCTATGCTTACTCCATAATAGTTCTATTTTTATATATTTGTACTTAAACTTTGTACTTCTAACTCGTTAAACTTTTCTATAGCATGTTTCTAACTGTTATCTTTTACACTTTGTAACCTAAAATTGTTACCATTAATTATTCTGTATTCTTTAACTGTATGGAGCTTTTCTTCCCAGGACTTCACTGAAAATGGACACTAGCTGTCCAGTCAGACTATCCTGGTAAACAAATGTTAAAAAATAAATACATTATGTGCATTAAAAAGATCAATACCACCTGAGAGTATGGAAGATGTGGGCACTCTCTTCCCAAACCTGTGTAAGACCCTCATCTCTTTATCAGACAGAGGGAATGTTGGGACTGAGGAGTTGGTCCAAAATGCTGCTGAGAGAGTGATGCTTCATGTAAGAGTGGTTTCTTACAGGAAATGTTCCATAGGAGGTAGGAAAACCTAATCTGCTTCCTAGTAACATGGGCCACAGTGCTCAAATGTTACCAGGCAAGGCAGATGACCTACTCTATAATTTCTACTAGTCAAGGATCCACCCAGTTAAATTGTTCAGAAGCCTGACAAGCTTTCTGCAGATGCCTTTGAATAGATGAGAGGTTCTGACAGCTAACCACTTCTTCACTACATTAAGTATAGGAACTCTGCAAATTTCACATCTTCTGAAGACACAAGACAAATAGTTCCTTCCTTTTCATCCATGTCCTCTATAACAAGATATGTCTGGATGGCTGGATCCATGAACTCTATAACAGGATACATGACTGGATCCATGTCCTGTATAACCGGATCTATGACTGGATCATGTCCTGTATAACAGGATCTATGGTTGGATCCATGTCCTCTATAACAGGATCCATGAATGGATCCATATCCTCTATAACAGGATCTATGGCTGGATCCATGTCCTCTATAACAGGATCCATGGCTGGATCCATATCCTCCATAACAGAATCTATGTCTGGATCCATATGGTTCTGGACACCTAGTTTTAGCAGTACACACTGACTTACTTTTGCTCTGAAAACTCTGTATAATAGTGGCTGGGAGTCTCTTAGCAGTCTGCCCATCTTTATCATGGTAAGACTGGAAGTTACATCTGAAGGGGTGAATAAAGAGGTGGGAGGTATGAGGTATTTAGGTTAAATCATGATGACATCTTAGTCTGGGGAAAGATAGGAATTTTGTATTGGGAGGGCAGAAAACATAACACTCCCTCATAGAAAAGAAACTGCAATGTCAATAAAATGGGAAAGTATGACAAATAACTGGTGTACTAGTACCCAGAAAGAGGGACAG
The DNA here is from genome assembly GCF_019279795.1 of Protopterus annectens. NCBI lineage: Eukaryota > Metazoa > Chordata > Ceratodontiformes > Protopteridae > Protopterus > Protopterus annectens. The sequence goes on along the minus strand of NC_056731.1, from coordinate 1,871,284,041 downwards.
CATATGTAATCTTCCAAATGTGTGCCAAAGAAAGTATCAAGCAAGTATATGGGAAATCAGTGCCTATGAAATAGGCATCTAGCAAACCAGTGCCAGTATAACAGATGTCAGAAAAACAAATGTCATGTATATTAATGACTAACTGATTAGCACCAGAGTAAACATCTGCTGGAGTGATGCCTGCTAAACTGATGTCTAATCAAATCTGCCTAAAACTAACACCTGAGCTTCTGACACTTGGGAAAGCGATGTCTGCACAGGATGCACTGTAGTACTGATGCCTGGAGTCCTGCCATAGCTGGCCTTAGGCATAGGCCAACTAGGTCTGGTCTAGTAGGGGCACTTTTCCAGTATTTATTTGGTGTAGGTAGACTAGGATGGGGGCACCGGGTGGTGGGGTAGGGGGTGCCGTGGAGCCCTTTTGCCTAGGGCACCAGTTGACCTAAGGCTGCTCCTGAGTCCTGCAATGTGAGAAACACACATTCTGTGCCTGGAAGAGGTCTTTATCTCCCAACATTTTATAATGAGGGTTAAAAGACTGTAAATGATCTATCAATGGCCAGGAGACCTTCCCAAGTGAGGAACAAAAGTTAACGCAGGAGCAAGTAAAGAAAATACTTGAACTTTGAAGGCCCAATCCACAAGGGTGATAGCCTCCACATTAAATTGAGACTCTTCCCTTTGCCAAACGTTCTGCAGTCTTGTTAAATTTACATTTTTCATCACATTATATGCAAAATTCCCCTATACTATGTAAAGTACAAATCAAAGAAGCTTATTCAAGCAACTTAAGGATGAATCAAATACAGATGCATCTCTGTCATGCTTCTGCCCTTAGCTGCTGTTGAACCTGCTGAAAATATTGTATATAGTATGTTGGAGTTTACTACACCATGCAGTTAGGATAAGTCTATGAATTTCCCTATTAAAATTTGAAAATAAATAGTAAATGGGTTTTGTTCTATGTGACTTAATAGAAATATGACCTGATTGCATGTTGAAACAAATATTACTTTGTAGCTGACAAATTTCATGATTGTTTGTATTGTTATCTATTGTAATATACTTTAGAAAACAAATAAAAATAAATATGGAAATAAAATACATTTTTCAACAAGCAAAAAGACCCACTGTCAATGCACTGAGACGTAGCAGATGAAAGATTAGATAATTTGGGGGCCTTTTCGGTATTACTCTTTTCAGATCTGTTTTTAGACAAGCAGAAGCCCCTTCAGTTTAAGGATTTTTCTAGAAATGGAATTGCTATGTGATTGTCATTTTAACCTTGTGAACATTTCATATATGAAATAACTCTTAAATGCCTTGCAATGTCTTTATTTTACATCATTAAACGTTATGCAAATAGAAAAAGAAATGGTCATTTGACTGGCACCCAAGTGAGATATTTGGTGTTGAAAATATCTACATGGAAATTAAGATGAGAGCCCTAACCAAAAGAAAAAAGAAGCTCTCTCACCAGTATTATAATGATCACTAAAAATCCCTGAAACTAGCAAAAAGCATCATGCGGTCATTTTACGGTCACATCAAAAATGTCTGAACTGGTAAATAACTAAGGAGGATCCAAGAAGAGGAGTTATAAACCTGGAAAAGTTTTAGGAGCTGAGTGGTACTAATGCCTGCAGTTTAAGTCCTAGAAGCTCCTACTGCTGGAATTCTAAACTATCTGATCATAATTTATATAAAAAGGATAATATTCATTTAAAAGTTCTCATTTTCCTATTCTAAGAAAGAACCTGATAATGCAAAAATTGTCATTATTTTTATGCAAACATGATAATAATAAAAACATTTATGGATTTTCTTTGTATATAAGTGCCAAAAGTTTAGTAAGTTAACACAGTGGAAGTTGATGGTACTAAACCTTAACCATGACACTGCAGTATTAGCTGAAACATGCCTTGCTGGTGAAGTCTGTGGTAGTAATCTAGGAAAATCATGTGTGTGTGTGTGTGTGTGTGTGTGTGTGTGTGTGTGTGTGTGTGTGTGTGTGTGTGTGTGTATATGTGTGTGTGTATACATACATACATATATATATATATATATATATATATATATATATATATATATATATATATATAAACTGGAATAACAGTAATTATTAATAAAACAATGTTTTCACTGTTACTTTTCTACAGGACTCCTAAAGCAATGTTGTACAATGTGGAAACATTTACAGAATTTCTACTGCTAGACTGTGAGCCATCGACATAGTTATAATTACTGGTGATCTGAACAAGCAATTTGTATGATGGCATAACACAGTACATACACAGAAGGAAATATTTTTTTAACAATCTTTTCTCTTAAGCAGGTGGTAAAGTACAAATTCTAACAAGACATAAGAATATCACTGGTGTCTCTTTAATCAATCATAAAATGGAGCAAGTGATGTTATCCCCCTCAGGCAAAAGTGATCATAACTGCATTATGCTAGAAGTTCATGTAAGCAAACTAATTTAATTTAATTTTAATTAATTTATTTCACTCTGTGAAATATGTATATGAGCTCATCTAATGACCTTTTTACAGCCATAAACTTAGTGAAGAATGCATACACAGTAATATAACACTAATAATGTATAGGATAAACACACACACGTACGCAAGCACGCACGCACGCACACACACATACAGACACACACACACAACATGTAAAATAGAGTGACATCCTTGTATCCTTCAAGATGAATGTTGACAGTTGGGTGAGTACCTGCAAATTCATTCCTGGCCTGACCTGCTTTGCCCACCTGGAAGAAGAAGAATCTTGATGAGGGTGGGCACTGGCAAAATGCCAGCTGTTGTTACCCTTACTCACCCTCTAACTCCCATTCCTACTACAACACACGCTTTCTTTTTCTATTACTTTTAATGATGTGAAAGATTAGGTTTGGTACAATAAGTTGTCAATTTGGCACGCTAATGATTAGTGACAGTTTTAAGTATGTGTAAATGTAAGTTAAGTGTTGAAATACAGCAATCCATGCGCCCACAACCCCTTTTTCCCATTTTTGCACGTGAGGCTGGTGTGTCAGGTTAATTCAACATGTATAGATACCACAGTATTAACAGTTACACTAGAACTGCAAAGACTATGCATACAGCAGTTTTGTAGTTAGTGAGGTTCAGCAGGAGAGCAGCAGACGAGTACTTAGTAAAGCATGCTAAAATGTGTTTAGTTATGTTAAAATGGGGACATTTGTATTTTAGTTACGAATTCAAGGTATTCTCCTTGAAAGTTGTGTGCACTTGACTATTCTGATAGCCTTGGAATTTATAACTCGACTGCTATGATTTAAACATAGTGCTATGATGTTAGATTTTACTTTTTTCCTCCTAAATTTACCGATTTACTTCCTAAAGTTACAAATTTCATATGGTATTCAAGGCTGCTGCATCCAATGCCTTATAATCTGAGAAATAACAAAAAATTCTCTTCTTCCTGCCCATCTGCTATGACTTTTAAAGGCAAGTACTCTGCTTCATAAAGTTACGAGGGTGAGGTATAAGGGGGATCTCCTGATACAGTCTCTACAAGAGTGTAACACAGCTATTTACTTATAATTGGGCCTACATAAAATAATGCAGTTGCAACACTGTATGCACTACTTTTCATAATCAAAGTGAGTAACAGATGTTTCTGTCTGTGGAACCATGCTTGCTCTTGTGGTATTAGGATGAATATTTATTTTATTTATTTTACAGTTTGTTTACCGGGATAGTCCATTGGGCCAAAGAAGAGCCCATTTTCAATGGAGTCCCGGGGAGAAAAGCTCCAAGAACAACAATATAACATGAAGACAATGCATTTGCATTCTGTAATACTATTGAAGAATGATGGTATTACACGACATGACATAAAATCCATGATTGCAGTGAAAATGCAATCAAAAAAGCAAAAGGTAAAATTACACACACACACACACACACACACACACACACACACACACACACACACACACACACACACACACACACACACACATAAATAGGTCAATTAAAATAAGAAAAAGCCATTGGTGCATATTCCTGTTAGATTTGTTACAATGTGAAATAACACAGGGGTTGACATTACAGTTTTACATGAAATCTTAGCAGAGTTAAAGTAGGACAGGGGGATAAGAGGTGTTAATTGTGGAATGTAAGAAGGGGGGAACAATAAGAAAAAAAGGTAGAGCAAGAGTAGGAGTAAATGAGAGAAATAAAGATGGTCGTAGTCAGAGACGCTCGGTATGCTGAAGAGAGAAGAAAAGGAGTGTGAGAAATGGGGAAAAAAGAGGTGAGTCATGTGGGATGAGAGCAGGAACATTCCCAGAGGAGTTTGAGGTGGGAATGAAGCAGGTTCTTAAAGGTAGAGTGGTTGTCTGTAGTACGAATCAGAGGTGGCAGGGAGTTCCAGAGACGAGCTAGGGAAAAGGATAGCAGGTGTCTGCCTGGACGACGAGCAGGCTTGTCCAGTTCAAGCAAATTCTGGTTACTGGATCTTAGAAGTCTGTTGAGTAGGTGCATTTTGAAGGAGGAGGCGGGGGGGGGGTCAGATGGAGGGATTAAATATGAGTTTATGGGCTTAACTAAGTTGAATATAGGTAAGATGGTTGGGAAGTTCGAGCCAATTTAGTTTGTGAAGAGCATTGCAGTGGTGGGAGGAGGATTTATAGCCGGTAAACTTAGAAATGTTGTTATAACAGGAGGATAGCTTTGTTTTTAGATAAGATTGAAGGTTGGTAAGAAGTGGGGCACCATACAGGAGAGAAGGAATGAGGAAGGTGTTAGAGAGTACAAGTTTAGTAGTGGGAGTGATATAGTGGTTACGGCAGTATAGCATGCCTAGTTTCTGGTGAGTTTTCTTTATATTGGTTAGTAAGTGGGTATCAAATTTTAACTGTTCATCAGTAAGGACTCCTACAAGCTTTACATGGGATGCTACCTCGAGAGAGTTATTGTTTTAACTAGTAATGGAGAATAAGTTCTTGTCTATAATGGTACTTTCTGAAGGGGAAAATAAGATAATTTTAGTTTTTGATGCATTGAGTGATAGGTGGCTGACTATCATCCAATGTTTGGTATAAGAAAAAGCATCCTGAGTTAGTTTTAAGAGACTGGAGGTGGAAGTGGTGGAGCAGATGATCATAGAGTCATGTGCATATTGAATTAGTTTAGCACTAGGAATGTTTTAGTGGAAGTCATTTATGAAAATGTTCAACAGTAGAGGACCCAATATGGAACCCTGGGGTACGCCTGTAGGTGTATTAAGGAAGGAGGAGTTGGCTTTTTTCCAATTGCCAGCTTGTTGTCTGTCAGAGAGGTAACTAGAAAACCAGTTGGCAGAAGAGTGGGATAGGCTTAGATTAGCGAGTTTAGATAGGAGAATGTTATGGGAGATATTGTCAAAGGCCTTGGATAAGTCCAGAAGTAGTTGGACACTAGACAGTCAGAATCCCAGGCTTTGTTGACAGTTTCGAGGAAGGAGAGGAGAATGGTTGTGGTACTGTGGCCAGGTCTAAAACCATGTTGTGTGGGGGTAAGTAGGTGGTTGTCTGTGAGGTACGGTAGAAGTTGAAGGTGGATACAATTTTCTAGAACATTTGAGATAGGGGATAAGATAGCGATTGTCCGGAAATTGGGAATGTTGTTGTTACTGTCCCCTTTGTGAAGTGGAATGATACAGGCCTTTTTCCAGAGTAGTGATACATAGTTTTCTTGGACTGAGTGGTTTATTAGAATGGAGTTGGGAAAGGAGATGGCATCAGCAGCAATTCTGTGGAAGTAGGAAGGAAGGTAATCAGGGGCATTTGAGCATGGTTCCAGATTCTGAAGGAGTTTTTTTATGGTGGAGATAGGAATGGGTTTGATAGTGAAGGAAGGGGGTTGGGAGGTGGTAGTGTTAGGGGAGAGAGAGCTAGGAGGATGTGGAAGTGAAGCTTTGTTGGGGAAGGGAGTAGTTTGGCTATAGAATCAATAAAGAAGGAGTCAAACTGGGTGGCTAAGGAGAGGTCTGGGACATTTGATTGAGGAAGGTAGAGATGCCATGCCAGAATATGGCAAAAGGCAATATGTCTATGGAATTATTTTATTGAAATACTAGTTTATTTTATGGAGAACTGTCTCTGTTTCAGTTTGTAGATAGCAAAAGGATATTATCTATTTTGTGTATGTGTTTATATATGTTTGTGTGTGTACACAATATAGATAGTGCAGAGATGGATATAGATATAGGCATAAAATACACCAAATCTACCAAATATCAATGTCAGTAATACTGACACCGAAAAATCAGCATTTACAACTTTGGCAGTTCAACGCACATACTCCAAACAAAACCTTAGAGCATGCAAATTCTAAAAAGTACAGTTGTGTACACCTACCATAAATGTAGATGTTCAAGTATATTCACTGTTGCAGTCATCACATTTGGGTTATCCTGCCAGGGGTAGTCCTCAGTCAGCCCGAATATCAGAGGCTTAGTATTTCTGCGTCAGTTGTTGTCACTCCAGGACTGATGTCAGGTTGTCAGTGGTATAAAATCAGGCAGCCAATGTCATTACATCAGTTTTTCTTGCCCCAACTGTCAGGAGCCCCCAAACAGGGAGCTTGGTTATGGTGGAAGACCACCAGTAGAAGGTAAATACCAAAAATTCCCTGTAAGGAGTTAGAAAGAGAGAGGGAGAGACAAGAGGGTGGAGGGAAACCAGGACTGCAACAGTGAATACACTTGAATACCTACATTTATGGTAAGTGTACACAACTGTACTATGTTCTTCATGTTTCACTGTTGCAGTCATCACACTTGGGTTGATTCCCAAAGCTGAAGAAAAGGGTGGAGGCAGTCAAGAAGACAGGGGGCTGGCTAGGATGCCCTGCAAGACTGCGGTTGCAAAGCCTGCACTGGATTTGGAGAAGATAGGCAGGTGGTAATGCTTGGTGAAGGTATGAACAGAAGTCCATGTAGAAGCATCCAGGATGTCCCTGGTGGGGACCCCTCTGAGAAAAGCTGCAGAGGTGGAGATTGCCCTGGTGGAATGTGTCCTGACCCCCTTAGGGGAGCGGTGTTCCATGGTGTTTGTAGCAGAAATGGATGCAGTGTGCTATCCATTTGGAGATTGTTTATTTGGATATGGCCTTGCCCTCTGACCCTGCTGCAAAGCTGACTAGCAATTGGTCAGTTTTCCTAAAATATTTAGTCCTATCCAGGTAAAATCTGAGTAGTCTGTGCACATCTAGAGAATGCAGAATTCTTTCCCCTTTGTTTTGTGGGTTAGGGAAAAAGTTGGGCAAATGAATTGATTGGTTGAGAGCCACACTGGACACCACTTTAGGCATGAAAGTTGGGTTAGTCCTAAGGGAGACCCTGTCAGCATGGAAAATGATGAAGGGTACTACAGTCATGAGTGCTTGTAGCTCTGAAACTCTTCTAGCTGAAGTGATGGCCAGAAGCGAGGCTGTTTTCCAAGAGAGGAATTTTAACTCTGCTGAAGCTTTAGGATCAAAGGGAAGTAGGGTGAGTTTTTCCAACACAAAGTTAAGGTCCCAAACTGGGGTACAAGCTTTAAATTGTTAGCCCCTCTTAGGAATTGTTTGATGAGAGGGTGTGAGAAGCGAGGTGGCTTTATGCTATAATGAGCAGAGATGGCAGCAGCATGAATTTTAGTAGAAGAGAAGGATAGACCCCTGTGTAATAGGTCTGCTAAGTAATCCAGGATGAGAGGTAAGGAGTGCTGTGCTGTTTTGGCTCCTTTAGCCTAGATGCAGGTGCAAAACCTTTTCCACTTGTCAGCATAGGATTTTCTAGTGCTGGGGCATCTGGCCTCATGCATAACATCCAGGACTTGTTTGCTTAGGCTGGCAGATGGAGGAGAGGTCAGGGAATAAGCCACACTGCCAGGTTCAGGGCCTGCAATTGTGGATGCATGAATTCTCCATTCTTCTGGGTCAGGAGTGTTGGGATCTGAGGTAGGTGCCATGGTGGCAGGGGTGACAGGCTGCACAGCAGTGGGTACCAGTGCTGGAATGGCCAGACTGGGGCAATTAAGATTGCCCTTGATTTTTCCTCCCTTATTTCAAGAAATACCCTTGAAATTAGTGGTAGAGGGGAAAATACATAGATGAGAGGTTTACCCACTGGATGGATACAGCATCCACTTTCCAGGCCTTGCTGTAAGGTTCCCTGGTGCAGAATTTGCTGAGCTGGTGATGGTTGTGGGAGGCAAAGAGGTCCACCTTCGAAGTGCCCCATTTCTGGGTTACAAGGTTGAAGGTTCTGTGTGGTCGAGCTGCCACTCATTTGGGTCTAGCAGGTTTCTGCTTAAGTTGTCTGCCAGAGAGTTTAGGGGGCCTGGCAGGAATTGTGCTAGCAGGTGAATTTGCATGGCTGAAGCCGTGTGCCAAAGGGTCATGGTGAGCCTGCAGAGAGGATAAGAGTGAGCTCTTCCCTGCTTGTTGATGTACCACATCACTGTGGTGTTGTCTGTTTTGATCAGTAAAGGCCCCGGGGAGAGTAGGGGTCTGAAAGCTGTCAGGGCATGCTGAACAGCTAGCATTTCTTTTTGGTTGACATGCAGATGTATTTGATTTGGGCTCTAATGGCCCTGAATGCACCTGTCATCCAGGTGTGCACCCCAGACATAGTCTGATGCATCTGTGGTGAGGGTCTGGGCAGTGTGGGGTTGTGAGAAGGGAAGTCCCTTGTTGTGGTTGTATACTGCTACCCATCAAAGAAAATCTTTCCTTAGACAGGGTATCATTGGTATGATAGTTTCCAGGTCTTGAGAGTGTTGACACCAAAGGCTTGTTAGGTACCATTGTAGTTTCCTTGTATGCCATCTGGCATATGAAATGAGTAGAATGCAGGAAGCCATGAACCCTACAGCTTGCAGGATTTTCCTTGTGGATAACTGGGTTCTGGTGGCTAGTTGAGAGAAGTAGCCTGTCAGGTAGACTTGTTTTTCTGGAGTAAGGAATGCCATCTAGGATGCTGTGTCCAGACTTGCTCCCAGGAATACAATTTTTGAGTGGGGACTAGTTTTGATTTCGCTTCATTTATCATATACTTCAGGGAGGTCAGTAGGTCCTTTACAAAGATCAGGTGCTGTAACAGCTTTTCCTGACTGTCTGCCTGAGTCAGGCAATCTTCTAAGCAGGGGTAAATTAGAATTTTTCTTTGTCTGCAAAAAGGAATGGCTGGAGCCAGGCATTTTGTGAAAACTCTGGGAGCAGTGGATAAGCCAAAGGGAATTGCAGAGAACTGAAAGCGCATAGATCCTGCCCTGAAATGTAGATATTTCCTGCAAGACTCCCTGATTGGGCTGTGTAGGTAGGCCTCTTTTAGGTCTAGGGTGGCTAACCAAGCATCCTTGGAAAGCATAGGAAGAAGCTGCTGGAGGGTGAGCATTTTGAATTTTGGTATCACCAGGAAGGTATTTAGAATTGATAGACTGAGGATTGGGTGCCAGGTGCCCTCTTTTCTGGGTACCAGGAAAAGCCTGGAATAGAAACCTTGGCCTATCTGATCTGCAGGAACACGGTGTATTGCTCTCATGGAAAGCAGGGAATGGACTTGTTTTTTGGACTCTGCCCACTGATTTGGAGGAATATCTGGGAACCCTTTTGGGGTTGGCAGAGTGTGGAAATAAAATTTGTATCCCTGGGACACTATGTTGAGGACCATTCAGTCATTGGTAATAGAGGCCCAGTTGTTTGCATGGGATGAGAGTTTTCCTCCTGGTGGCACAAGTTGGTGGGCAGAGGTAAGGGGTGGGTGCGTAAAGTCATTGTGAGTTTTTTCCGTAAGGCGGTGGCTTAGCACTCTCCCTGTGTTTGAAGTGGAGGAACTCCATTGCTTAGATCTCTGCATTCCCTGGGACTGCTGTCTGGGGGAGGGGGGGTCTGCTTGCCATAGATCTTGGCTGAGCTGGCCTGTAGGGGGCCGGAAAGGACTAGTGCTTGGAGGGGCAATGCCTACTGAACCTCGGAGGCTGGACCTGTAAGAAGTCTTTAACTATCTGCATAGCTTTAGCTTTTTCTTACATCTTTTTTAAGACCTCTTCTGCCATGGTGCCAATCAAATTGTCTTTGTTCAATGATGCTTCCAATAGTTTTGATTTAACATGGTCTGGCAAGGTCTGTTCCTTAAGCCAAGCATGCCTTCTAAGTACAGAACCAGTGACTGCTGCCCTGCAAGATGTTTCCAGGCCGTCAAAGCCACATTGCAAGGTATGTTTAGTAACTTGGCTTGCAGAATGCATAAGCTCTTGTAATTCTTTATTTTCTGCACAATCAGGAAAGGTAGATATTTTTTGTTTGAGGAGTTCCATGGTATGTTGTTGGTATTTCAGCATGTGAAACTGACAATTTGGTGCTCTTATGGTAAGAGTTGCAGAGGTGTATGCTTTTTTACTCCATCTGTCTAAGGCTCTGGAATCCCTGTCCGAGGGGGTGGGATTCTTAGCTGTGGTTGCTTTAATTCCTTTAGGTCCTTGGGAGATGACCTCTGGGTCAGCAGCGGGAATTTTGAAAAGGAATTTGTGAAAGTCAGGGACTCTGTAATACCTGTCAGAATTCCTGGGAGCAGGAGGAAGGGTGTCAGGAGTCAAACTGCATTCCATAAAGACATCCATCATCCACAATATCCAAGACAGGAGGAATGGCTAAAGGTCTGTGATGTGGTAAATCTAAGAATTCCTTGTCTCTTTTTGGACTGAGGATAGTCCTGACATTCCCATTGGAAATGCTCCCTTAAAGTATGTAGGGTTTCACCAAATGAAAAATCCTCTGGAGGAGAGGCAGAAGGAATGGATTCCTCTGTACCTGAATCCTCATAAGCAGATAGGGTTGCATGTCTTCATATTCAGAAACCTCAGAGTCATCAGACTCCTGGTCAGATAAAACTGCCCGGGACAAGTCTCTTTTTCTTTTGGAAGGGGTAGGCTGGCTTCCCCTAATAAGCACAATAAGGTCTTCTGCCATTTTATGCATTTGAGATTGAGGCATGGAAACAGGTGCATGTGCTTGGGTCATCGGTTTTGTAGGTGTAGTTCGTACCCTGGGCCTTAGAAACTCGGTAGTTTTAGAAACAACTGAAGACGAGAAAGAAGTCGTCGGTTTGTGTCAAGTATCAGTAGTGCAAAGAACTTCCTCGAAAGCCGGTGCCTGCTCAGCGGCTCCGGACCCAGCCAAGGTAGAGACATCCGCAGGGATCCTTAGTCAATGAAGAGTCCCATGGCATACCGGATTATGAATGGGTCTCGGTAGCGGCCTGCGAATCCACAGAAGCAAGCATCAGGAGGACTGGAGAACTGATGACTAGCTTAATGGAAGTGCCGTTGGCAGTTTTGGATCTGTGCGGTCTGTCTCTGTCTTTATCCTTACTTTTTTTGGAAGATTTATAGTCGGATGGCTTACCAAAGCCATATCAGAATACGGGGACCGAGAGTGAAAATATTTAGCTACAATAAGGGCCTGACGATGTATAGTTCTGGAGTGGACAAAGCACAAATGTGACAGCGAGGTACATTGTGGTCAGAGCCTAAACAGGTGATGCAGTAAGAATGGAAGTCTCGGTGTGGTATTTGCTTACCACAGGTGAGACAATTGTTAACTTTTTCTGTCATCAGTTAGAGAAAGAAAAAAGGATCTCCAATGGAGTACTTCGCTTTAGAAGACTTCAACTTCAGTTTGGAAATGAAACTCAGGTACCTGCTGACCGGCACTTGTGCAAACTGCTTCTGCTTTGGGCTTCTCGGCAAGAAAGACTGATGTAATGGCATCGGCTGCCTGATTTTATACCACTGACGACCTGACGTCAGTCCTGGAATGACAGCAACTGACACAGAAATACTAAACCTCTGGTATTCAGGCCGACTGAGGGCTACCCCTGGTAGGATAACCCAAGTGCGATGACTGCAACAGTGAAACATGAAGAACATCAGTGCTTTTTGCATGGGGGGCAAGCCCACCCCCAGGATCCCCCTACACCCTCTGCTAATTATATATACTAACTCTAAGACAGTGCAAACCCCAGGGAACAGATTTATCCTCAGCCCTGTTTTGCCAACCAAAGAATGAGAAGTACATTTTTAAATCTGATAAGGTATACAGACAGCCATATTTTTATTTTTAACAGAAAGCAGCATGTCTTACAAGAGGTAAAGTGATGAAAGACCTAGACTTGGGAAACAGAAGAGAAGGGTAGCTGAGGGTGAAGGAATTTAACAAAAGGGAGGAAAGAGAGTGAGTTACAGTACAGGTAGGAGGAGGACATGGTGGGAGTAGAAGTAGGAGGTGGATATGGAGGGAGTTGTAATACAGGTAGAAGGAGAATATGGAGGGAGTTACCTTACAGGTAGGAGAATATGGAGGGAGTTACCTTACAGGAAGGAAGATATGGAGGGAGTTACAGTACAGGTAGGAGGAAGATATGGTAGGAGCTACAGTACAGGTAGGAGGAAGACATCGAGGGAGTTACAGTACAGGTAGGAGGAGGATATGGACGGAGTTGGAGTACAAGTAGGAGTAGGATATGGATGGAGTTACACTACAGGTAGGAGGAATATATAGGGCAGTTACAGTACAGGTAGAAGGAGGATATGGAGGGAGATACAGTACAGGTAGGAGGAGGATATGGAGGGAGTTACAGTACAGGTAGGAGGAGGATATGGACGGAGTTGGAGTACAAGTAGGAGTAGGATATGGATGGAGTTACACTACAGGTAGGAGGAATATATGGGGCAGTTACAGTACAGGTAGGAGGATATGGAGGGAGATACAGTACAGGTAGGAGGAGGATATGGAGGGAGTTACAGTACAGGTAGGGAGAGGCTATGAAGGGAGTTACAGTACAGGTAGGAGGAGGATATGGAGGGAGCTACAGTACAGGTAGGAGGAGGATATGGAAGGAGTTACAATACAGGTAGGAGGACAACATAGATGGAGTTACAGTACACGTAGGAGGGGATATGGAGGGATTTACAGTACGGGTAGGAACAGGGTAACGGGGGAGTTAAAGTACAGGCAGGAGGAGGATATGGAGGGAGTTACAGTACAGGTAGGAGGAGGCTATGGAGGGAGTTACAGTATAGGTAGGAGGAGGATTTGGATGGAGTTACAGTACAGGTAGGAGCAGGATATGGAGGGAGTTACACTACAGGTAGGAGGAGGATATGGACAGGGCTACAGTACAGGTAGGAGGAGGATATGGAGGGAGATACCTTACAGGAAGGAAGATATGGAGGGAGTTACAGAACAGGTAGGAGGAAGATATGGTAGGAGCTACAGTACAGGTAGGAGGAAGACATGGAGGGAATTACAGTACAGGTAGGAGGAGGATATGGACGGAGTTGGAGTACAAGTAGGAGTAGGATATGGATGGAGTTACACTACAGGTAGGAGGAATATATGGGGCAGTTACAGTACAGGTAGGAGGAGGATATGGAGGGAGATACAGTACAGGTAGGAGGAGGATATGGAGGGAGTTACAGTACAGGTAGGGGGAGGCTATGAAGGGAGTTACAGTACAGGTAGGAGGAGGATATGGAGGGAGCTACAGTACAGGTAGGAGGAGGATATGGAAGGAGTTACAGTACAGGTAGGAGGACAACATAGATGGAGTTACAGTACACATAGGAGGGGATATGGAGGGATTTACAGTACAGGTAGGAACAGGGTAACGGGGAGTTAAAGTACAGGCAGCAGGAGGATATGGAGGGAGTTACAGTACAGGTAGGAAGAGGCTATGGAGGGAGTTACAGTATAGGTAGGAGGAGGATTTGGAGGGAGTTACAGTACAGGTAGGAGCAGGATATGGAGGGAGTTATACTACAGGTAGGAGGAGGATATGGACAGAGCTACAGTACATGTAGGAGGAGGATATGGAGGGAGTTACAGTACAGGAAGGAGGAGGATATGGAGGGAGCTACAGTACAGGTAGGAGGAGGATATATAGAGAGAGCTACAGTACAGGTAGGAGGAGGATATGGAGGGAGTTACACAACAGGTAGGAGGAGGATATGGAGTTACAGTACAAATAGGAGGAGGATATGGAGGGAGTTACAGTACAGGTAGGAGGAGGATATAGAGGGAGTTACAGTACAGGCAGGAGCAGGATATGGAGGGAGTTACACTACAGGTAGGAGGGGGATATGGAGAGAGCTACAGTACAGGTAGGAGAATATGGAGGGAGTTACAGTACAGGTAGGAGGAGAATATGGAGAGAGTTACAGTACAGGTAGGAGGAGGCTATGGAGGGTGCTACAGTACAGGTAGGAGGAGGATATGGAGGGAGTTGCACAACAGGTAGGAGGAGGATATGGAGTTACAGTACAAACAGGAGGAGGATATGGAGGGACTTGCAGTACAGGTAGGAGAAGGATATGGTGGGAGTTACAGTGCAGGTAAGAGCAAGATATGGAGGGAGTTACAGTAGAGGTAGGAGGAGGATATGGAGGGGGTTACAGTACAGGTAAGAGCAGGATATGGAGGGAGTTACAGTACAAGTAGGAGGAGGCTATAGGGGGATTTACAGTAGAGGAAGGAGGAATATGGGGAGTTACAGCACAGGAATTTGGAGGATATGGAGGGAGTTACAGTACAGGTTGGAGGAGGATATGGAGAGAGCTACAGTACAGGTAGGAGGAGGATATGGAGGGAGTTGCACAACAGGTAGGAGGAGGATATGGAGTTACAGTACAAACAGGAGGAGGATATGGAGGGAGTTACAGTACAGGTAGGAGAAGGATATGGAGGGAGTTACAGTACAGGTAAGAGCAGGATATGTAGGGAGTTACAGTAGATGTAGGAGGAGGAGGATATGCAGGGGGTTACAGTACAAGTAGGAGGAGGCTATGGGGGAGTTACAGTAGAGGAAGGAGGAATATGGGGAGTTACAGTACAGGTAGGAGGAGGATATGGAGGGAGTTACAGTACAGGTAGGAGGAGAATATGGAGGGAGTTACAGAAGAGGTAGGAGGTGGGGTTTACTATTATATTTGCGAACACCACATAACCATACATTACTTAGCTGAAATGTATAATATTGTAAAAATGATCGTACTAGTCAAAATGTCACCATTAGTCTTGTCGAACTGCTGATGTAGTTCACTCTTTAGTATTTGACATATTCTGTGCGATAAACCGGATGTTGACAAAGTCACGTCGATGTAATGACGTGGGTTAGAAGTGTGGCAATAATATAGAATGTAACAGTGAGATACACGCTATTGGTATTGACATCAGAGATTTACTGACACTGCTAAACTAAGTACAACAGCTATTTGGTAAGTAACTGGTATCTAAACATGCATAACTAGATGTGAAAGAATGCTTCAATGAAATCCTGAGACGTTATTTACATTGTTATGCAGGACACCATTTAGAAAGTATGAGTGCAGAGGCTACCGAAACTGGTACTGGTATAACTGGGTGACACTATCATAGTGTAATGTCTCAGGAAGGAAGGAAACTCCTTTGTATTCATGGTTATCAATATTATTTAGAAAAAAGTGTTGATTTAAAGAAGTATTGGTGTTGTGTACTGAAGAATAGTTTTAAATGTAAGGGCTGGTGTGTCACTGAAGTTGATGATGTTAAGAATGTATTACACAAAAGTACAGTACACTACCATGCACCTGATATTGTAAAATGTGAGCAAACAAGAGTAAAGGAAAAAATTAAAATGTAGAGCACAGAAAACACTTGAAGATCCCTGTAAAACTGTATAGGAGGTGCTTGCACATACCTCGACAGACATTGTAACTACACTACCCAATATGGAAGCTTTGAAACACAGTGCATGCAGGTTAAGAAGGAAGAGCAGTACTAATCCTATCAAGGAACTAAGTTATTTAGAGGCCTTGACTGCAGACATGTTACGATTGAAGCATAGACGATTTACAGTAGAACATACCAATATACATAGCAGTAATGCAGACATCTTGGTGTTGACTACGGAAGGGAATTTAATGCTGTTGTGTTCCTCTGATAATTGATGGGACATTTCACATTAGTACTAAAGAATGCAAACAGGTGTATACATTACATTGCTGCTTTAACGTTGGCGATCATAGTAAGGTAATACCAGCCGTATATGCCATTATGCCATCTAAAAGTGAAGAATGCTATGATCATTTCTGGAGAACAGTGGTGTCACAGTGTGAACGGTTAGAACTGGTGCTGAAACCACAAATAGTACTTAGCGATTTTGAAAAGGCTGCTTTTAATAGTATTAAGAGAAGACTTCCACATAGTGTACCAAAAGGCTGCTGGTTTCATCTATACCAGATTGTGTGAAGGCCGACTCAACACTAAGGTCTGGCATCCTTGTTTGTCAATGACACTAGGTTTTCCTTACTCTGCAAACAGATTCTGGCATTAGCATGTGTTGCCCCTGAAAATGTTGTTGCAACATTTAACAGTATACAAGCTACTATGCTGGACCCTGCCAATGAGTTATGTGAGCTTTTCAGCAAAAATTACATCTTAGGTAAATCTAAAAGGTATGAGATACAGGGTAGTACCTCTGAAAGACAACCACCATTATTTGATTTGACTTTCTGGAATCACTGGGATATATTGGGCAAAGGATATCCTCGTAGCCAGAATTCAGTGGAAGGATGGCATTGTTGCCTACGTAGTTTATTGGGTAAAAAGCAACTGTTTATTGTAGATGCTTTACATGCCATCATACTTGAGCAAAACTATACTGAGGACGTTAAAAATAGACTCAAGTGCTGTAGTCCTCTGTCACCAGATGCAGATTACTTGACAAGGAAGCTGTTTGCAAAACTGTTGACACATCATGATGACTTCACCTCTGAGGGTTTTGTGCAGATGGTTGCACATCATTGCTCATTTTAGTACATGCTGGAGGTATTTTTATTTAGGGGCAGGAGACTTGTTTATTTCTATCTATATAACCCTAGTTTGTATGCATATGTGGAGTGCAATGTTTCACAATATGGGAATGGATACCTAACAAATTTATAAAACAGTGATTCACCTGTATTTTGGGAGCACGGATTCATAATTATAAGCTATATGGTGACCTTTATGATTAGCTATGTGCATATTTCAATTAAAATAGGTTCACACAAATGGAAAGCTTCACGGGATGTTGTCTTGCATTGGAGCACACTTGTGGACATCGACAACAGCAATGTAAAGTTGAATTTGCACAATAATGTACCTATTCGACATTTTTTTCTGCAGTAAACTCCATTTTCGTTCTTCAGTCATTATTTGCACATTTCAGACAAGTACATGTCATACTTGTGATAGTAAACAAGGAGGAGGATATGGAGGGGGTTACAGTACAGGTAGGAGGAGAATATCGAGAGAGCAACAGTACAGGTAGGAGGAGGATATGGAGGGGGTTACAGTACATGTAGGAGGAGGATATGGAGGGGGTTACAGTGCAGGTAGGAGAAGGATATGGAGGGAGTACAGGTAGGAGGAGGATATGAAGGGAGTTACAGTGCAGGTAGTAGGAGGATATGGAGGGAGCTACAGTACAGGTAAGAGGAGAATATGGAGAGAGCTACAGTACAAGTAGAAGGAGGATATGGGGGGAGTTACAGTACAGGTAGGAGGAGGCTATAGGGGGAGTTACAGTACAGGTAGGAGGAGGATATGGAGGGAGCTGCAGTACAGGTAGGAGGAGGATATGGGAGGAGTTACAGTACAGGTAGTAGGAGGCTATAGGGGGAGTTATAGTGCAGGTAGGAGGAGGATATAGAGGGAGCTACAGTACATGTAGGAGGAGGATATGATGGGGAGTTACAGTACAGGTAGGAGGAGGATGTGGGGGGGGAGTTACAGTACAGGTAGGAGGAGGATATGGAGGGAGCTACAGTACAAGTAGGAGAAGGATATGGAGGGAGCTACAGTACAGGTAGGAGGAGGATATGGAGGGAGGTACAGTACAGGTAGGAGGAGGATATGGAGGGAGCTACAGTACAGGTAGGAGGAGGATATGGAGGGAGTTACAGTACAGGTAGGAGGAGGATATGGAGGGAATTACAGTACAGGTAGGAGGAGGATATGGAGGAAGTTACAGTACAGGTAGGAGGAGGATATGGAGAGAGCTACAGTACAGGTAGGAGGAGGCTATAGGGGGAGTTATAGTACAGGTAGGAGGAGGATATGGAGAGAGCTACAGTACAGGTAGGAGGAGGATATGGAGTGAGCTACAGTACAGGTAGGAGAAGGATATGGAGAGGGCTACAGTACAGGTAGGAGGAGGATATGGGGGGGAGTTACAGTACAGGTAGGAGGAGAATATGGAGAGAGCTACAGTACAGGTAGGAGGAGGATATGGAGGGAGCTACAGTACAGGTAGGAGAAGGATATGGAGGGAGCTACAGTACAGGTAGGAGTAGGATATGGGGGGAGTTACAGTACAGGTAGGAGGAGGCTATAGGGGGAATTTCAGTACAGGTAGGAGGAGGATATGGAGAGAGCTACAGTACAGGTAGGAGAAGGATATGGAGGGAGCTACAGTAAAGGTAGGAGGAGGATATGGAAGGAGTTACAGTACAGGTAGGAAGAGGATAAGGAGGGGGTTACAGTACAGGTTGGAGGAGGATATGGAGGCAGTTTCAGCAGTGGTGACGTTAAAGAGGAAGATGTCTTGTGACATAAGACATGTTGTTGAGACAGATAAGTGTCTCAGAGGATCCTCATGTTGTCAAGACAGATATGCTTCTCAGAGGATCCCTATACTCTGCAACAGTCTCCCCATCATTGTGAAGTAGAGACCATTGCTAACCCTATTTAAGCATGACCTTGACCAAGGGATGATAAAGCGAAAATTCACCCTTGGTCTGGCCCCTTGTGTCTAATTGACATAGGCCATCAGTAATGCCCAAATTAACATACCCTCCCCACATAACCTCTAGAAATTCTTTACTAACCTACTCCCATTTAATAAATGTCCATGACACACAGGATGCAATGGGGTTGGATTGCACATCTAGGCTTGTAAAGGCCCTGGTGGTCATTAGTCTAGTATATAACTATGAATCCATGAATGTATAAAGGTCCTGGTGATCATTATTCTAGTATATAACTATGAATCCATGAATGTATAAAGGCCCTGGTGGTCATTAGTCTAGTATATAACTATGAACCCATAAATGTGTAAAGGTCCCCATGGTCATTAGTCTAGTATATAACTATGAACCCATGAATGTATAAAGGCCCTGGTGGTCATTAGTCTAGTATATAACTATGAATCCATGAATGTATAAAGGCCCTGGTGGTCATTAGTCTAGTATATAACTATGAACCCATGAATGTATAAAGGCCCCGGTGGTCATTAGTCTAGTATATAACTATGAACCCATGAATGTATAAAGGCCCCGGTGGTCATTAGTCTAGTATATAACTATGAACCCATGAATGTATAAAGGCCCTGGTGGTCATTAGTCTAGTCTAGTATATATATATATATATATATATATATATATATATATATATATATATATATATATATATATATATATATATATATATATATATATATATATATAAATATATATATATGACATCACGTATATATAAAGGGCAGCACAGTGGTGCAACGGTTAATGATGTTGCCTCACAGCAAGAGGCTCTCTGGTTCGATTCTCAGCTGGGCTGCCTTCTGTGTGGAGTTTGCATGTTCTCCCTGTGTTCGCGTGGGTTTCCTCCGGGTACTCTGGTTTCCTCCCACATTCCAAAAACATGCATCTGGAGCATTTCTCCCCGGGCCTCCACTGAAAACAGGCTCTGTTGAACCTAGTCGGACTATCCCGGTCAACAAATGTTAAATAAAAAAAAATAATAATAAAATAAATATAACTATCAATCCATGAATGTGTAAAGGACCTGGTGGTCATTAGTCTAGTATATAACTATCAATCCATGAATGTATAAACGACCTGGTGGTCATTAGTCTAGTATATAACTATGAATCCATGAATGTATAAAGGCCCTGGTGGTCATTAATCTAGTATATAACTATGAACCCATGAATGTATAAAGGCCCCCGTGGTCATTAGTCTAGTATATAACTATGAACCCATGAATGTATAAAGGCCCTGGTGGTCATTAGTCTAATATATAACTATGAACCCATAAATGTGTAAAGGCCCCCGTGGTCATTAGTCTAGTATATAACTATGAACCCATGAATGTATGAAGGCCCTGGTGGTCATTAGTCTAGTATATAACTATGAATCTATGAATATATAAAGGCCCTGGTGGTCATTAGTCTAGTATATAACTATGAACCCATGAATGTATAAAGGCCCCGGTGGTCATTAGTCTAGTATATAACTATGAACCCATGAATGTATAAAGGCCCCGGTGGTCATTAGTCTAGTATATAACTATGAACCCATGAATGTATAAAGGCCCTGGTGGTCATTAGTCTAGTATATAACTATGAATCCATGAATGTATAAAGGCCCTGGTGGTCATTAGTCTAGTATATAACTATGAACCCATGAATGTATAAAGGCCCCGGTGGTCATTAGACTAGTGTATATATATATATATATATATATATATATATATATATATATATATATATGACATCACGTATATATAAAGGGCAGCACAGTGGTGCAGCGGTTAACATTGTTGCCTCACAGCAAGAGGCTCTCTGGTTCGATTCTCGGCTGGGCTGCCTTCTGTGTGGAGTTTGCATGTTCTCCCTGTGTTCGCGTGGGTTTCCTCCGGGTACTCCAGTTTCCTCCCACATTCCAAAAACATGCATCTGGAGCATTTCTCCCCGGGCCTCCGCTGAAAACAGGCTCTGTTGAACCTAGTCAGACTATCCCGGTCAACAAATGTTAAATAATAAAAAAAAATAATAAAATAAATATAACTATCAATCCATGAATGTGTAAAGGACCTGGTGGTCATTAGTCTAGTATATAACTATCAATCCATGAATGTATAAAGGACCTGGCCAGGGGATCTGGGCATGAGTGACTGAAGTGATTTGCCCATCTGGGGGTGGCTTTCCTGCTGTCGCTCAGTGCCATAGTTTTACTTGAGTGATAGGCCTCTGTCCAGTTCGATTCTCAGCTAGAGTGTCTTCGGCGTGGAGACATGCGTGAATGGGTGTACCTTCTTTGAAGGTTGTGCGTCAGGGCTGGCAACTCGACACGTAAAAATCAACTGCCAATTATTAGCGGACCAGAGTTCCGCTGTGGCGATCCCTAACCAGGAAAAGCCGAAAGACACAACAACAACAACAACTTCTGATTTATAGAGTAAAAAGGGAAGACAGGGACAGAGAGAGATATGTATGTGTTGTTTGTGCCTGCAAGATATAGAGACAGACATAGTGTATATATGTGTGTGTGTGTGTGTGTGTGTGTGTGTGTGTGTGTGTGTGTGTGTTTGTGTGTGTGTGCATGCCTCTGTATGTGTTGTGTGAGGTACAGACAGTGTATGACTAAATAGTAAAGGAAGATGAGAAGATGAAAAGACAAATGAAAATTAAGAGATGTCAGTGTGAAAACTGGAGTCGAAAAAAATGTCAAGCGGTGCATGAGGTAATATGGTACACTACAATGAGTACTTGTCTTATGATGTATTTTTCCTTGGTTACATTTTTGTCTCCTGTTATGATTCCCCATTTGCTTTGTCCCACTGCCTTTCTTCAGTCTCCACAAAAAGGTAGACCAAAAGTGGACACACTGATGCTGGATTGTCCTGAAGATAAGATTGGATGATTGCTGTGCTGTTTGCTTAACGTCTAGTAATGCTACCTTCTTTTATGTTTAAGGGGTGGGTACTAGTACCCCCTCTTAATTAATGAAATATTTTTCCTTTGTGCTCTAAGTGGTATCAGGTCCAAGAGACAACTGCACATTGCTGCACGGCTGACAAAGTCCCAGCACACTGATGTCCCATTGTCCCGTTCCAACACTGATGTCCCATTGTCCCGTTCCAATGCCATTTGGTTCTTTTTTGTGCTTAGCCCATTAATCTCTTTCAACACTGGTTGGTTTGCAATGTTTTGTCAGTCTCAGTATTTTAGACGTTTGGTTACGAGACCATTGTATCTACAGTCCTTGTGCAAGCGAAAAGAGTTACGCTGTTTTGTATGATATTTTCTGCCAACTGGTCTCTAGATTTTTGGCCAGATGCACCTACTTTCAAGAGCCTTTATTCAGATTTTTCATGTCAACAGAATGAGAGATATAATCCTGATGGATGAATGCAAACATCTCTCTCTCTCCCATTTAGTTAATGATATTTTGTACGATGTGTAACCTCTGCACATTGAAACATGTTTCCGCACATCTAGTTGTATAACGTTTTGTACGTGCATCGCTTGTATTACATACTCGTGCATTTGCTATGCTTGTAGCTACCAAAAGGTCCTTGGTTCTGACCAAAACGTTCTTTGGACTCTACCAACCTGGTTGCCCAATCACTAAATAAATTGAAATAAATAAATGCACAGTACCTAATTTACATTTTCCCGGACAGTACTACACAAGGATTCATAATACTCAAAATTGTATGGATAAGTTTACAGAGTCTGAATTACTGGATTGCACTCTCTTGTTGCATAAGCCAAGAAGTTTTAACAGGTTCATAGGCAAACATTAGGCTAATGATCACCAGGGCCTTTATAAGCCTAGCCATGCAATCCAACCCAACTGTGTCCTTATGTATCAAAAGCACTTATTAGGAGGAGTACATTAGTTAGCTAGCTAGTTAGTATGTTAGTCTCACTGATTTTTTTAACATCTTTATTAAATTATCACTTAAGACACAGACACGCATACATTAACAGAAAAGAAAACAAACCATATTAACACATATTAACAACTTCATTTACATGCGTGATACATTTGATTTTATATATATATATATATATATATATATATATATATATGTGTGTGTGTGTGTGTGTGTGTCTGTGTATATATATATATATATATATATGTGTGTGTGTATATATATATATATATATATATATATATATATATATATATATATATATATATATATATGTGTGTGTGTGTGTGTGTGTGTATGTATATATATATATATATATATATATATATATATATATATATATATGTGTGTGTGTATGTATATATATATATATATATATATATATATATGGGTCTACTACACATGATCGAAATTTCATATGACTCAAATTCATTTGACTGAGACCAGAACATCAAAAGTTCAAAACGTTGAAAACTCATTTGACTGAAACTCATAACAGTGACACATTAAAGTAAAAGGTATATGCCCTTTTCCCCACTATAGTATGATCCTGGAGTTAGTATATATAGTTGGGGGGGGTGGGAGGCAAAGCCATTTATACATTTTAAAACATACAGATGGATACTTAAAACTGCAATGAATAACTCTTTGAAGAAGACAATATATACCTAAACTCTACCCCCTACACCCTCCTAACTATATATATTAACTCCATGATCGCACTACAGTGGGGAAAAGATATACATTCATTTGTTTGAAACACATTTCGGCATAATGTCGAATCACAACAGTCTGAACATACCAAGATTTTTAAGATGGTAATCTCGAAAACAGGATTCAACCATTTTCGAAATCAAGAAATTTACATACAGCCCCCCCTGCACTCTACATGTGGGGGGCTGTGTCCCCCACACCCACCTACTTTAATATACAAACTCCGAGATCGCACTACAGTGAGGGAAAGGATTCCTTTCCCGATCCCCTGTTACAGTGTGATCTGCACCCTAAATGCCGAATTCAATTGAGCGAATGTCAATGTGCATTTGCTCATTTGAATGTCGCACTTTTTTTTTCCTGTAAGTTTGGACATCTGGAGGTTGTACTTTCACACTTTAGCGAATTGTACAACCTCTGTACGAACAAATGAATGTATACCGACCCATATATATATATATATATATATATATATATATATATATATATATATATATATATATATATATATATATATATATATATATATATATATATATATATATATATATGTGTGTGTGTGTGTGTGTCAGTGGCGGCTGGTGACTTCAAATCAAAAGGGGGCTGCAGGAGACAGCTGAATGGGTGGGGTCAATGGGAAGGGGTGCGGCCAACTAGAAAGGGGAGGAGCTATGCTCAAAACCATAAAAACTAACTAAATACACTGCCGTGGGTGCCAAACCGTCATTATGAGAGTCCGATCAAGGCAAAATGAAGTGTAGAAGAATAAAAATATTTCAATGCATTGGCTGCATGACAGCTTACTTAATATCTAGATGGAAACAAAAAGGTTGTGAGGCATGAAAAAATAAATTACTTTTTTAAATACATTAATGGAATGCCAGTCAAAATCAAGTGTAAGAAAAACAAGCAGCACTCAAACTCAAACCACGTCTTGCATCGCAGTTCTAATTTATATTCAGCTTTATTAAAATACCAAGTAACATGCTGATAGTAGAAATCTCTGATGCCCCCACTTATAAAAATGTTCCTTATCCAAAAAAAGACCTGCTGCCTGACAACTATCTACTTGTTTCATAGGGAAAACATGATCAAAGTAAAAAATGAAAAGCAAACAAGAAATAAGCTCAAGATACATTGCTCAAAAGGGTTACTGTACAGGTTATGGACCACACGATTGGCATTATGTTTAGTTTATGGGTAAAGCCTGCAGAGATGACTGGAAGTCTCCAAGTATAATGTGCTTCTTAAAATAATGTAATCCTGTCCCTTATTACAAATACTGTCATATGCATTTCAATACCCAAGGCTTATACATTATCTAGTTAAGTATTCTCTACATGGTAACAAAAGAAAGGCTTTCAGTGTTGACAATTCTTAACAGTACGCTTATTAAAGCTTGCTTGCATCTTACAATCTTAGCCAAGCTTATCTGATGGTCATTAAAGTATTGCTACTTAAACACAGAGCAACAGGCAGTTTGAGTAATAAGCATAAATCAACAGTACAAAAAATGACAGAAACCAGACCATTCTGCAAAAATCAAGGACAGATGAAAAGCCACTCTAGTACTTGTGTCTACCTTGGATGGGGAGGGGGGGGGATACTCTGCATATTTACACTGCATAACTACTCCTTGCCTTGCTTTGACACATCCAGAGTCACTACATGGGGGAGTGGGGTGCAACAAGTATGTCACAATTTGAAATGTCTCTGGCTGACTGTGATGACCCTGACATTTCTCATACCTCTCAACCTAACAGCAAGAAATCTGGACAAAGCCATACAAAGAAGTGGGACAAAGGCCCAAAAATAAGGACAATTTTTTAAAATATTGCTCTTACAAACTTAGAAAGATAATAGAATAGGTCTTGCATTAGTATGAATTTTCTGAATGGTATGAAATCTGAAACTGAAATGTCTGTCATTATTTTCTAACTTCAGTCTTTAATGATTTGTCACTAATTTGCCAAAAAAACCCCACAATTTTATGAAAAATGGACCAAAAATGTGATGTAAAAATATAAAATAGCCACACAATACAGCTGGGAACCTGTCAAAGAAGGGACACTTTAATATTAGTACTGCTAACTTGAGCAGCTGACAAAATAAAAGAATCTACATGCATTTCTGAAATAAAAGTAATCTATAACTCTAATTATTACAGTTATTTCTTAATTGTAAACCCTCCATGTTTTCTTCCAAAATTGCTATTTTGCAGAAGGATTATTAGGGGAAGAGCAACATTTTGAGCCAAAATCAGGGACAGTTGAGAGGTTTGGCTATGCCTAATTCTATAAAGCAATTTATTTGCATGTACCTCTCAACCTGTTAATGCAATAAATTTGGACAAGGCCAAATATATTGGGGGAACATATAAACAGTACTAAAAATTGCTCTTGTATAAACTGAGACAGTTGCTAGAACAACAGGTCTTACTTTAACATGCATTTTTCTGAAGGTTATGAAGTCTGAAACCCAGTGTGTCATTGTTTAGTGACTTAATTCCTAAATGATTTGCCAGAAAACCACAAATTTTATGAGGAACAAACCAAAAATAAGAAGCAAAAATCTATTTATTCTTTGAGAATCTGGACAGTTGGGAGGTATAGTTCAGCTGGGGTTGTCTAAGTTTTTTGCCCCTCCCCCTCACAAAATCATGGTCGAATGTAGCCTCCCCCTGCAGCCATTCCAATGATCCATTACTTGGCTATTTCACTCCATTTACCATAAACACTAATGTGCATACTGATTTACTTCTATGATGATTTGGACTTCATTTGAAAGTTTTATTTTGCATTTTACAGCACAAACACTAAGACATATGCTAAACAAACTTAGCATTAGAACTTCTCTACCCTTGAAACTCACATTCACTGAAACAGCATTGAAACCCACATTCAAAGAAAATACATTTTACCAGTGGCAGATAAAGATTAATTCTGGGCTGTTTTCAAATCATAGGCCCCTTGCATATGAAACGTAAATGTGCTCTTTGATACACCTTCCTATTGTTTTGAACATTTTTCCAGTAAACAATGAAACAAAACACATGCACCAATAATGACAAAACTGCCCAATTCAGAACATTTCCATCATAAAAGTCTACTCAAACTTCTACAGTCCACCATTATCAGTAAATATGCACAATTCTACAGTCCACCATTATCAGTAAATATGCACAATCTCTGAAGAAGTAAAAAATTCATCTAAATTCCACATTAAATAAATCTGTAACTAATGAAGAGGTTGCTGCTAGCAAACACCTTTGTATTTCATGGTTTCATCGAAAAATAAAGTGTCTGATGCCCCTAAGGAATAAATTGCCTATATTACATTAAAATAAGCTAGTAATATTGCAATAGGAAATGGATGGAAAACTGATAGGCTCATAGTATCTTAAGTTTTTCAGTATGGCAGCATTCACCGCTTGTGGGAGTAGAACCAACAACCTTCTGCATCAAAAGCAAGTACACAACCTGTTGTGCTATTAACAATGCAAGCTGACTTAGCATAAGCAGCACTAAACGTCTCTTCCCTTGCAGCTCTCAGCTGCTTGTAAAATCTACTCAATACTCAACTGCATCTCAACTTCGCAGCACAAGAAATCTGGAAAAAGTCAAATTTATTGGGGGGGCGGGGTCAAACGGCCAAAAACCAGGGACACATTAAACATTACTTGTATAATCTTGGAAAAGTTGCTAGAATAAAATGCTATGTTACCACCATACATTTTACTGCCAAGGTCCTTGTGCAAAAGAGTCAGAGCAACACGCCACTATGCCAAATCACCTGCTTTGTGAAAGAAAAATGCTGTGTTACCACCATACATTTTACTGCCAAGGTCCCTGTGCAAAACAGTCAGAGCAACATACCACTACGCCCAATCAGCTGCTTTGTGAAAGAGAGGAACACTGAAACTTAAATGGCTATCATTTAATGAATTCAGTTCTCACCATAGCTGTCAACCTCTTAGCACAAAACACCTGGACAAACCCAGTAATGAGGGAATACAGCCCTCAGACATATTCAGTGAATTCAGTTCTTGCCATAGTTGTCTACCTTACCACAAAAAACCTGGACAAAGCCAATAATGGGGTAATACAGTCCCAAAAGTGTTACTATGTATTTTCTGAAGAATATGAAGTCTGAAATTTAAATGCCTGTCAATTTTACTTCTGATGGAACAAAAACAATTTTTAGCAGAGGCCCAGGGAGAAATACTGCAGACACATGTCTTTGTAAAATGACAGGGCACCAGCGCAAATCCACACACACAGGGATGAGATGCAGACTCCACACAGAAGGCACCCCAGCCAAGAATCAAACCAGAAAACCTATAGCTGTGAGGAAACAATGCTACCACTACACCATCAATTTTATTTAACATTTGTTAATCAGGACAATCTGACTTGGAACAAAAAACAATTTTCAGCAGAGGCCCAGGAAGAAATAATGCAGACATGTCTTTATAACATGGGAGAACACAAAAGCAAACCCACACAAACACAGGGAGAAGATGCAGACCCCACACAGAAGGCACCCCAGCCAAGAATCAAACCCAATAACCTGCAGCTGTAAAGCAACAATGCTACCAGTGTACCATCAAATATCAAGCATTGCAATATTTAGAAACCACAGATATTATGAGGAACAGATCAGATAAAATATGAGGCAAAGATCTGCGATTTTTTTTACAAATGGTGGTGGGTAGGGAATTCAGGTCCTTAAACCACCATACAAGGTACAGGGTTCAAGCCTGAGTATCTCTACCCACCACCATTTGTTAACTGGGGCATTTTACATACATACACACACACACACACACACACACACACACACACACACACACACACACACACACACACACACACACACACACACACTTCCAGCCAGCGACCGACCTGCAAACACATTTCCAGCCAGCGACTGACCTGCAGGGAAGCCATAGCCATATACACACACTGGAGCACCTACCTGTAAAAGCCAGCAAAGCAGGGAAGCCATATAATCCAGCCGACCTGCAAACACATTTCCAATGCCAGGGAAGCTAAGCCATATAATCCAGCCGGACTGATTGATTTACACGACGCCCACGAGAGCTGAGAGAGATAGCTCTCAGCTCACTCCTCATTGGCACGAGAGCTGAGACATAGCTCTCAGCTCAGTCCAAATTGCCCTGACTGCAAGGGAAGCAGTCCGGAGCCCCTCTGTTCTGTGCGGTCATCGACCGCATGACCGCACAGATTTCTGGGTATCGTATAGCACAGGTTGCTGGGTACCTATGTCTCTGCATTTGGACTGCCGATAAAGGCAGTCTGAATGGATTTTGTGTTTCATGGATTTTTTTTTTGTTTTTTGCCTAGGTGGGAGGGCTGCAGACCGGCAGTCCGGTAGCACGAGCCACCCCTGGTGTGTGTGTGTGTGTGTGTTTACTTACTTTTTAATGATTGTCATTCACTCCAGCATCCCATAAATTGATCAGTTCTCTCCTTCCCTTAAACCTCACTCCTCCTCCTGAACATTATTATGCACATATAGTTCCCACAGATTCCATTTATTTCTGTGTAATTTGCTTTCACACTAACACTCAGTTGATGAAGTAGTTCATACAGTATGACTGGTTGAAAGGCAAGTAAAAATTGGGTACGTAGAAGGGCTTAATACAATTTTTCATTGAAAGCACTGGTGAAATACAGTGGTTTCTTCTTGGACCAGCTTTGTTTAATTTATAGATGCTGGCGTTCTCAGGTGACAATACTGATGAGCATTCTAAGAACACTTATAACTTGGGTGCACTACTGCTAGTTCAAAAGCTGTGGGATGCTAAAAGGGTTATTTTTTCAATGTAAAAATGAACGTATGCAACTTGGGAATAATAATAAGAGCTGTATTTATAACCTATGCACATCACTCATAGATGAAGCTCACACTTCCTTGAACATAGCTGTACTAACAAGCAAAGAATTACAGTTTACATCCCACACACGTTATATGCCTAAAGACAAATTCTTTGCTGGTTCTTTTCCGCATTCCATCACATTCATATGCCTCGAGGTCCATGACTTGCTAGTAACACAAAAAGTCACTTGGAGCATGGAGTCATAGCCTCATTCCCTTCCATTAATACTCATTAAAAAGTGATAATGAAGGAAATTAGATGGAACAGATGTACCCCTCTACCGATAGTTTGAAATACCTGAATCTATTTCATTCAGATGAAGGCTGTTGGGAATCTAATTATGGTTTATACAGCCACATGACTCATTAGAATGTGTGAGCCTAAAATAGACTGTTTAGCAAACTGAAGAGATGACTTTAGGTTACAGGTGTATTATAACATTAATAAAAAGAAGGCAAACTATTTTCAAACAGAATGGTACAGATCTGGAATAATTACCCAACTATGTTGTGAACTCATTCACAATAAATAATTTTAAACAAGAACTGGAGAGCTATATGGTTGAAACAAATATAAATGAAGGTTCTAGAAGACAGACTAAACTCTTTCGAGTCAGTCAGTAATAAACGAATGACTGAATTGTACCACATGCAGTGACAGACTGACCTGGTCATTACTGCATGGCAGGCCGGAATGGGGAAATAGCAAACAGATGTCAGACCTTGAGGAAAAAGCACCCCAGGCAGCTACAGCATGATGTATCCCCCTGTACTGGTGCACAACCTGAAGTCAAGTAATTTATCTGGGTAGGAAAATGTATTCAGTGTTCAAGGCAGACTTTTGTTTCCTTCACAGGTATGTTAGTGAACTATTCAGAATAAGACTTGATATTATAAGGTGCTGAAACATAAAACTAGAAAGTCAAGTAAAATTACAACATACTCACTCCAAAACTGTAGAAATGTGTCATACCACACGGATTCTGCCTGTGAGTACTTTGCAGTTTTTAATCCTTCTCAGAATTGCAGTTTATTGGCGTGCTTTACTTCTTTCGTTCATTCATTTACTCATTCGCTTATTCATTCATTCTGTGATATATAAACAATTCAGGTTAGCTAGAGAATGCGGAGCGAATGCTGGCACTTGGTGGGAAAAAGGAGGCAAAACTAATTGTAATGGGATATCAGCCCATCTCAGGAAACACAGCTACAGATATTAACACTGCATGCATACGTATGTGCAGTCTTGAAAATTACCAGTTCACCTGCACATCTTTTTTCCCATGTTTGTGTCCCCACTGCCTGCTGATCATGAGCCCCATCTTGACCAATGTGCCCATTTGTTTCCCATCACTGGGGCAACAGCTGGCCAGTGGAGGCTCTAATTTAGATAGCTATCAGGGGTGGTACAGCTTTCTTTTTTTTGTATGTTCTTTAACTCTGCATCTGGAACAGCACTGCTGATGGGGGGGGGGGGGGCAAGCAATGAGCTGACTGTGGAGGCCATCCACCCACATCCACAACAGCACACTCTCTCTAAGCAGTCCGGACCCTCCCCAGAAAGCAGGGGAGTTGGGTTCCCTGATCTTAACCAAGGAACACAGACAGACTCCATTTGCCCCAGATGTGCACCATCCTACTCCTGGGAAGGACAGTGGGCCACAATCCTCCTTACTCAGCTCCTCCATTGTCGAGACCATGAACTGAACCCCAGTTGTCACTTTAAGGACGTCATGCCTTTGCTCTGAACTAGGCTCAATGTCTCATCTTTGAGATGTAAGAGGAAACTCGAACACCCAGTGAAATCCCTAGTGGACACAGGAAGGACATGTAAACTTTGTACAAAAAACAAATAAATAAATAAAAAGTACAGTTTTGTACCTACCATAAATGTAGATGTCCGAACAGGATAGCATCTGCAGTCATAACAAATGGGTTGTCCTGTCGTCAGGCAGCCCCTCGGTCGGCCGGATTCCAAAGTCTGGGTCCGGCTTCGGCTGATGTCGCACTTCACCCGACGTCATCTCTGCTGGTCTTTGGGTATAAAGGCATCAGCCGACGCCATTTTCCTCAGTGTTTCTTGCCCCAGATGCCAGTTTCCCTCTTGGAAAGCTAAATTTTGGATAAATGCCAATGTTTCCAAAATAGTAGAAGGCAAACACAAAAAATAAGCATGTATGTACATATATACAAACAAATACACCATAAGAGACACCCCCCAGCTAGCTATTAGGAGGGTAAATACCCTAGGAGTACCACAGAGGGGAAGGAGGGTGGGTAATCCTGACTGCAGAT
This sequence comes from Protopterus annectens, assembly GCF_019279795.1. Classification (NCBI taxonomy): domain Eukaryota; kingdom Metazoa; phylum Chordata; order Ceratodontiformes; family Protopteridae; genus Protopterus; species Protopterus annectens. Next base: position 1,871,252,379 of record NC_056731.1, on the reverse strand, counting down.
GCTATCCTGTTCGGACATCTACATTTATGGTAGGTACAAAACTGTACTATGTCCTTCAAGGATGCATCTGCAGTCATAAGAAATGGGTAGAATACCATAGCCAAACTAGGGGAGGAGGAAGAAGAGTTATGGTGTAGTTAGGATCCCTTGCAATACAGCAGTGGCAAACCCTGCTCGGGATCTAGAGTATAGAGGTAAATTATAATGCTTGGCAAATGTATGCACGGAGGTCCAAGTAGCCGCCTCAATAATGTCCTTGGTTGCCACTCCTCGTAAGAAAGCTGTGGTAGTGGCTGTAGCCCTTGTAGAATGAGGTCTTATGTTCTGTGGAACTGGTTTTCCATGGTAGGAGTAACAGAATCTTATGCAATTTCCTATCCATTTGGAGATTGTCTGTTTGGAAATTGCTTTTCCTTCCCTTCCTGTTGCATAGGCTACTAAAAGCTGGTCAGTTTTTCTGTTACTTTTGGTTCTGTCCAGGTAGTAGCGTAACTGTCTATGTACATCCAAGGTATGCAGCAGCCTTTCCCCCTGTTCTGTGGATTGGGAAAGAAGGTAGGTAGGTGGATTGCCTGGTTTAAAGACACTCTGGATACCACCTTAGGCATAAATGTAGGATTAGTTCTCATGGACACTCTATCTTGATGGAAGATTAGGAAGGGTTGTACTGCCATTAAGGCCTGTAGTTCCGAAACCCTCCTTGCTGAAGTAATTGTCAGTAGGAAAGCAGTTTTCCATGATAGGTGTTGAATATCTGCTGTTGCTGCTGGTTCAAATGGAGGGAGTGTCAATTTTTCTAGCACAAAGTTCAAGTCCCATGCTGGTAATGGTGGTTTCCTAGGAGGTTTTACATTCTTGATCCCTCTGAGGAATTGCCTGAGTAGAGGATGCGAAAAGACAGGTGGATCGAAGCTGTATTCTGCGGAAATAGCTGATGCATTTATCTTCATGGAGGAATAGGACAGGCCCGTATGTAGAAGCTCTGCCAAGTACTCCAGGATGTTAGCAATATCTATGTTCGACACATCTTTTCCTCTTTCAGTACTCCAAATGACAAACCTTTTCCATTTTCCTGCATAGTTCCTTCTTGTTGAAGGTCTGCGGGCTTCAAGGATAATGTCTTTAACCCTTTGGGATAAGTCTGGGTTAGTTGTTGTTAAGTGATGTTCCAGGCAGTCAGTTGCAAGGTTTTTAGGTTTGGGTGCATGATGTTGTAGTTGTTCTGAGTTAACATCAAAGGCATCAGGGGTATTGACCACATTCTCCCCTGAGACATGCTCCTCAGCAAAGGATACCAGTGTTGTCTTGGCCAATTCGGAGCTATCAGAATTATCCTTGGACGTTCCTCTTTGATTTTCAGTAGTACCTTGTGCATCAAAGGAAGAGGTGGAAATGCATATGCTGTCAGGCCTTTCCAACTGAAGGAAAGAGAGTCCACCTTCCATGCAAGTGGGTGGCATGTCCTTGTGCAGAATTTTTTGAGCTGGTGATTGAGTGGGGATGCGAATAGGTCTATTTGTGGCATTCCCCATTTCTTTGTGATGGCCTTGAAGATGTCCGGGTGTAGCATCCATTCGTGAGCATCTGAGGTGGTTCTGCTTAGCATGTCTGCTAGGGTGTTTTCTTTTCCTGGCACAAATATTGCCTGTAACTGGATGTTGTAGCTCAGAGCCATATTCCAATGGTCCAGAGTCATTCTGCATAGGGGGTATGAATGAGTGCCTCCCTGTTTGTTGATGTACCACATGACTGTGGTGTTGTCTGTCCTTATCATTAAATGGTCTTCTTTGAGGAATGGTCTGAATTTCTGGATTGCTAGTCTTACTGCCAGCATTTCTTTTTGGTTTATGTGCAGGTGCAGTTGGTCTGGAGTCCACAATCCTTGTATGCACTTGTCCAACATGTGCGCCCCCCAGCCTAGGTCTGAGGTGTCCGTTGTGATGGTTTGGTTTGCTTGAAAGTTGTGGAAGGGCAAGCCTGGGTTTGACTGGCACGCTTGAGCCCACCATAGGAACTCTTGTTTCAGGCATGGGATTAGTGGGATTTCGGTTTCTAAGCTGTGCCTGTGTTGAGACCATAAATTCTTTAGGTAACACTGTAGCTTTCTCATATGCAGTCTGGCATGGGGGACTAGGATTATGCATGATGCCATGAAGCCCAAGGCCTGCAGTACTTTTCTTGCTGTTAGTTTGTTCTGCTTTGTTAATGCCAAAATGTAAAGAGGGAGTTGTTCTTGTTTTTCTGCAGTTAGGAATGCCATTTGTTTTACTGTGTCCAATTCCGCACCCAAGAATGTTCTTGTCTGGGATGGTATTAGTCTTGACTTTTTTAAATTGACTGTGTATCCCAGGGCTTGTAGTAAGCAAATGACTCTTTGTAAATCTGTTGTCAGCTTGCTTTTGTTGTCCGCTTGTAACAGGCAGTCGTCCAGGTATGGATAAATTTGGATTCCCTGTAGCCTGCAATGTGCGATTACTGATGCCAGGCATTTTGTGAATACTCTGGGCGCAGTAGATAAGCCAAAGGGCAATGCTGAGAATTGATAATGCTCTGATCCTGCAAGAAATCTGAGGTATCTTCTGCAATTTGGTCGTATGGGGACGTGCAGGTATGCCTCCTTGAGATCTAGAGTTACCAGCCAACACTCCTTGCCCAGCATGGGAAGAAGTTGCTGTAGGGTCAGCATTTTGAATTTTGGGACAATGATGTATGTGTTTAAGGCGGACAGGTCGAGAATAGGTCTCCAACTTTTCTCTTTTCTTGGTACTAGGAAGAGTCTGGAGTAGAATCCTTTGCCCTGTTGTGTTATTGGTACTCTTTCCACAGCTCTCATCTTTGTTAATTGAGCTATCTGCTTTAGAGCTTCTGTTTTTTGATTTGGAGGTAGGTTTGGCATTCCTCTTTTTACTGGTAAGGTGTGGAAGTGGAACCTGTAGCCTTGGTCTATGTTTTGCAAAATCCACTTGTCTTTTGTGATATAGTGCCAATTTTTCGAAAATAAGGCTAACTTTCCGCCTAAAGGTGCTGCAATTTGCTCCCTGGTAGGCGGTGTCAGAGCCAAGTCACTGTGATTGTCCTGTTGCAGTGGCAGTGGTTGTGTCTGTGCCTCGCTGGTTATTGCCTTGCCACTGGCGTCCTCTGTAGGCACCTCCTCTGGATTGATTTCTGCCTCTAGAGCGTCTATTCCTGCCTCTTTGAGATTTTGAGGAGTCTGGAAAGGACCAATTTTTGGCAGGCCAGTTCCTGCTAAACCTTGGGGCTGAACCTGTAAGAAATCCTTAACTGTTTGTACAGATTTTGCCTTCTCTTCCATTTTCTTCATTACTTCCTGAGCAGGGGTACCAAATAGACTGGCCTTATCCATAGGAGCATCTAACAGCTTTGCTTTAACATGATCCGGCAAGACCTGTTCTTTCAACCATGCATGCCTTCTTATCACTGTGCCAGTCATGGCTGATCTAAATGAAGCCTCCAGTGCAACATAGCCACATTTTAAAGAATGGTTACTAACCTGCTGAATGTTATTCACCATTTCTAAAACATATTTCTTATCTAAGGAGTCATCAGAGGACAGCCTCTTAGTTAACTGATCAAGCATAAACTCTTGGTATTGGATCATGTGAAACTGACAGTTTAAAGCTCTAGCTGAGAGAGTAGCAGAGGTGTAAACTTTTTTCCCCCATCTCTCTAAGGACCTGGATTCCCTTTCAGAAGGGAGAGGGTTTATTGCTGAGGTCGAAGCTACTGCCTTAGGTCCCTGGGATATAGTCTCAGGATCTGCAAGTGGGGCCTTGTATAGGTGGTGATGAGTGTCTGGCACCCTGTAAAATCTATCTGGTTTAGCAGAGGCAGGAGGTAAAGTATCAGGAGCAGTGCAAACATCATTAAATGCATCATCCACAACAGGCAGAACTGGAGGTATAGCTAAGGGCCTATGTTGTGGTAAGTGCAGAAAGGTCCTAAGCCTTTTTCTTGAATCTGAGAAATCTTGTCCCTGCCATTGGAATTGTTCTCTCATGGCATGTAAGGTTTCCCCAAAGGAAAATTCCTCTGGTGGAGAGGCAGATGGAATGGATTCTTCAGCATCGGAATCTTCATAAGTAGAAAAAGGAGCCTCTGGCTGATCTGTAATGTCTGAGTCATCCGAAGAATCATCAGAGGACACTGGCTCGGGGGGCTCTGCTCTAGGTCTCTTTTCTGGAGGCTGAGAGGCCCTGTCTGGGTGAGATTGGGATCCCCTAATTAAGGAGACTAAATCCTCTGCCAGAGTAAGCATTTGTGAACTAGAGGTGGGCCTGTGTGAGGGGGCCTTAACAGGCACTGATTTAACAGTTTTGGCCGCTTTAGCCCTGGCAAAGGCCTTTATAGACATGGCTGCAGGAGGCCTAGCAGCACCACGTGCTGGGGTAGAGACATCCAAAGGGATGGTGTCTGATAATTCACTAGGAACCACAGTAGTAGGCAAAACTTCAGAGGCCGATTCAACTAAGGTAGCAGGAGCCTCAGTAGTAGTCATGGATTCGGCTGAAGATTGACCTGTTTTCTCGGTTTCAGCCGAAACCGAGACACTCGCGGCTTGCTTAACCGTGGTTTCAGCCGAAACCGCGGACCGCGAGTGTCGGTCTTTTTCTTTGCGTTTTTTAACAATTTGGGTAGTCGGAGGATCCGACGGCATAATGTACGCAAAGTCTGAGCCGAAAAACTGTTCAGCAAACTCCGACCGACGCCTAAGCGTTCGTCGGTTGAAGGAAGCACAGGCTAAACAGGCTGCTACGTCGTGGTCTGGACCTAAACAAGGTAGGCAGTAAGAGTGGAAATCTTTATGAGGTATTTGTTTCCCACAAGTTAAACAGTTATTTACTTTTTCTGACATCGGCTGAGGCAAGAAAGAGTCCCCAACGGGGTACTTAGCTTTTTAGAAGTCTTCGAAGTAGTATTCGGTAGTAGTAATCTCTGGATCTGACCGACCGGCACTTGCGAACAGCTTCTGCTTCGGGCGCCACGCGGCAAGAAAGACTGAGGAAAATGGCGTCGGCTGATGCCTTTATACCCGAAGACCAGCAGAGATGACGTCGGGTGAAGTGCGACATCAGCCGAAGCCGGACCCAGACTTTGGAATCCGGCCGACCGAGGGGCTGCCTGACGACAGGACAACCCATTTGTTATGACTGCAGATGCATCCTTGAAGGACATCTGGGAATTGAGCTAGAAGAACAAGCACTGCGAGACAGCTTTAGTATGTGCTGACCACATTTGTTTTTTTTTTTTTTAATTTTCTTTTCTATATAAGATTTACTAAATGACCCTGGGGATGTGTTCAGATTCACACTTTATATAATGCAGTACAAAAGTAAGGGCTGTGATAGTGAAATCATGGTCTCCCATATGTATAACACTGAAACAATATTATATTGATTCCATGTAATGCATCTCTTATTTCTTCAGGTATGTAATTTCTGCCACTTTTCTATGTGGTCTGACCTAACCACCTGACTAGATGTTTGCGCAGCTGTTTTTAATTTAAAACTTGAAATCACAGAATCTGCCATCTAAGTGTATCGACAACATGTAAGCTACTTCTCTGAAATAATCTTTAAGGGCAAAGGAAAGTAAAAATTCTCTTTATGAAGGGTCCCTCTGTGTCTAAAGGGAAAAAAAATTCAATTTGCACTTTAGATACTCAGTTGACCCCTCTCCAAATTATCAGCCGCCACTGGATCTCAACAGATGCAAAAGTACATGAATGATGCAGATAAAAAATAACACAGTTAAACAGAAAAAATATCTGACCTCTGAGCCAGGTGGACTCTCAGGATCATAATTAAACAATTTCCAGCAATTAGGAAGGCAGCCAACCCATAGGTTTCCTGTGACTGGATCGACATCTATGCTACGTGGTATTGTCTCCAATGGAATGACCTGCAAAGAAAATTACATTCTTATGGGAAGGTAATTAACAGTGTTATGACTCACTGGTGTTGCAAACAAAAAACAAAAGTAAATGTTTTATTCATTCCCGCATTACTACTGACCACGCGTTCCTGCTGACAGTCAGCATTTGTGTTACTCCCTCAATATTTGTGGTCCAGAAGCCAGTTTTCTCCAGTGCATGCCATAGGTGTAGCTTCAGTGCGCACCATAGGTGTAGCTCGTTAAACATTCTTACTTGGAAAGAAACAGCAATGGATTACTAGAGGAGTAGTAGCTCCCCTTGTTAACTCACCATCGATACTGTCATCTCAATAAACCTACCTCACGCTTTTGTCTTTTAATGGACGCACCACTTTCTCCAACAAGCTGAGTTTGTCCATTTGTGTCATTTGTCAAAGTGAAGACTCTGTCATGTTCTGCTCAAAGTCTACAATTACTTCCTTATTAAAATCAGAAACACAAACACAAACAAATCACCACTTGGGAATGAAAAAAGAAAAGATTTGTTGTAAAACTGTATAAATTACTGTGGTAACTTTATGTGCATTTAGCAACCTGAATGACTCATCATACGTCACGAATACATACCAAAAACAGAACCCATACATTTGAAAGATATTATCTGCTAATATTCTTAGTGGCCCAATAAGGAAAAACAACTTCATCATATTGAAACCATTGATAAAAGTAATCAGTTCACAACAGTTAACACAGGCACTGCATTAAGAACCAAAAGCTTTGAGACACACTAAGTCAAAAAACAAGAACAAACGCACTAATGAGGCAATTCTCTAACCGCTGGAGTACTGCCACGTCAATGTGTTTGTTTTTGGTTTTGCTACATTAATAAAGACAAATAAATTTCCTCACTTCTGTACATTGTATGGATATCAAAAATGTGAATGAAATGTGATTCATTTCATATCAACACTCTTTCTTTCTTTCTTTCTTTCTTTCTTTCTTTCTTTCTTTCTTTCTTTTTCTTTCTTTCTTTCTGTGTCTGATAAAGTCTGTAACCTAATACATGGAAACCATCCCTGGCTGGTAACATTTTCCAGATAAACTGCACAAAATGTTTTGCCATATTACATAAATCCTGTTTTGTTACTGCTGGGAACTGTTTTAAAATCAATGGTTTAATGCAATAAGAAGCTTCACTTTTATTGTAACATATCCCACTGCAACAACCAGCTCATGTTCCTCTTCCTTCTGCCTCTCTATATGAGCTGTATGGGGGTGGTGGTGAAGTCACACTGACATCACCTCCCCTCCCCAGCCTATAGCTCAATCCAGGACTCACCACTGCCATGGGACTCCCTCGGTGGGGGCACACACATTCAGAGTTTTTCCATGGGCTTTATCACATCCTAGAAGCAGAGATATGAAGGGGCTAGACAGCAGTTGCGATGCTGTGGTTGACTTTACGGCTGATGCATACAAAGGTGAATGGCTCTGTATCCTTCCATGCTAGCATTCTGATGAATGCCACTGTCTGCTATGAGATTATAGTCTAAGAGCTTCCCTGCCTCCCTTTAATGAGAGAGGTGACACTTTGCCAAACCTCCTACATGCCTCAACCAGCTCCATTCTAACTCACAGTCTTCTCTGAAGCTCAGGAATGGACTGGCCATACCAGTCTACCAACCCATCCTTTCACTCAAAGAGAAATGAGCATACATTGCTTTGTCATTCCTCCTTCACCTGTACGTGTCTCTCGAGGTGAATTTCTTGGCATCCGGCTCTCACAGACATAATAATCAGGTTACAACTGGAGACCCAATCATACTCATAATCATAACTGTCTGTAGTATGCCAATGCACTCAGCCTTAGTAATATGATTGATGAACTGTTTGTCCTAGCCAACCAATCACAGTTTTCTATTATGACCATTGCAGAAGTATGGCAGTGGGTAATATATGCATCTTATAATTTCATAAATTTGAATGCTTAAGAAATGCGACTTCTGCGGGGGCAGGGGGGTTGGGAGTTCTGTGATTCCATTATTCTTTTCCAACAAAACTGTTCTGGGCTAACCACTTTTTGAGTTCCTTTGCTATAAAGCTACCAGGCTTCTTTAAAAAATAGTTCTTAAATCCTTTCTGTAGCTATCATAGTCCTAAATGGAATATTGAGCAACAGACATTACATCTAATATCTATTGCTGATAGAGGGAACTTGGATAATTTCATACACTGAGGCAATTTTAACCACTTGCATGCCATTTCGTCATATGGGATTCTAACAGACCTATTAAACATGAACTCTATGATTTAAAAACTTCACAAGGTATGATTCAAATGACTGATTTTTTACCAGAAATTCGAGCACTTTAATTTTCCATCCACCCACAGCCCCTTTTCCCATTTTTGCACATGGGATCGGGGTGTCATTTCAACAGTGACTGCACATGGGATCAGGGTGTCATTTCAACAGTGACAATCATCTAGAGCCAAGGTTTACACTCTCCGCTGGCTAGCCCTGCCATGATAGTTCTTCCACATCATACACACACACACACACACACACACACACACCTATGGCCAATTGAGAGAGTCCAGTTCAACTACTGTATGTCTTTGGAATGTGGGAGGAAATTGGAGCACCAAGAGGAAACCCACACAAACACAGAGAGGACATGCAGACTGCACACAGAAGGCACCCCAGCTGAGACTCAAACCAGGGAACTCCTTGCTGTGAGGTGACAATGCTATCCACTGGGGGTGAGGGTGAAGTCACACTGACATCACCTGCCATCCCAGCCTATAGCTCTATCCAGGACTCACCATTGCCATCAAACGTTTGGCCCCACTTAAGAACTCAGATCACTCTGCATTTGAATTTACTGTTGACTCTTTAATTAATGCTTTTAAACTGGTGATTCCAGCATATGACTGCATGGGGCTTTGTGATGAAGTATTGTTACAAATTTTAGATATTTCTAACTGGGCTGTAGATAATTAACAAGCCTCATTTCATGGTTTGGAGCACATCTGAAAACAAATAATTATAAATACTGGATAAATGCAAAAAAAGAGGCAGTGTAAATTCATATCGGGGACAGCTCCCACAACCATCCTGGACATGGGCAGTCATTACTAACTACATTCCGGGGTATTAACTAAAGTATCTATGCTATTACATTGGGATGAAATGGCTAGGCTTGACAGCCTAGTAAACTCCTATGATCCTATGGTCATAAACAGTTTTCCACCTTTTGGAATAACAAATTAAACACATTACTGACAAAAAATAGAAAGAAGTACAATCTATTAAAGAAATGTGGATGTAGATCGTCAAAGAAAGCTTTTAATAGAATTTGTGAACAGCTAGAAAAACTTATTAAGGAAACAAAATCAGCATATGAAATATCCTTAACTAGGACTGTAGATAGTAAAACATCTTGTAATTACATTAACAGTATTAGGAACATTAGTAATAAACTTGGCCCAATCTTGGATGAAAGAACTCTTGTATGTAACAGATGTCAAAACTGGGGCACTTTTTTCATCTTCTAATGATTATTTTCTATTTATTTGATATTATAAATAGAGCATAAGTGCTAACCCTCCGATGGAGGTTTGTTCCAGGAGGAAAGGTACTTCTTTGAGCTCCTTTAGTTGGGCAGGTGGTCAAGGTTCCGTTCTCCCCTTTCTGTATAGCCAGAGGATGGAGAGGGTCCTGTGGAAAAGATTTTAGAAGTGGGCTGAATTGCCCGCTGTTAAAGCCACAATCCTTCAGTGACTTGTATCTGTAGGAGAAAGGATATATTTAAATTTTTATTCTTTTTTTTTTGTTTCTATTTATTATTTTTTATTTGTTAAAAATCCGAACTGAAATATTGTCATTTGTAAACAAGGTTCCTATCTGGCCAGTCTTGGCAGACCATGTGGATGCTGGTCTTTGTTCAAAGGATAACCTCAATCTCTGCCTAGCTCACGGAAGGAGCAGCTCCTTTGGAAAGAGACTTTAGCCAGGGAATGTAGTGCCCATTGTTGTAACTCTGCTCCTGTCGCAAATTGTACCTGTGAAAAAATAATTTCTTCAAATCAGCCTCTAAAGTGCTCATTTATTAAAACAGTTATACTATAGGCAGTCTCAATGAAGTACACAGATGTTGGTCTTCTTAAAAATCTTTATTCGATCTCAGTTGCAGTAGTTTTGTCGAAGAAGTCATTCGAGCGCTGCTCAGTGCATCCGCTTCGTCTGCCAAGATTCTAAGATAGGAACCTTGTCTACAAAGGAACAATCTTTGAGATCCGATTTTTTGTGGTGAAAGTTTGACTTGTAATATCATTAAACTAATGCATTCAGTAGGTTGGACGTAGTTTCAGTGTGGTTTTTTTTTCCAATCTTTATAATGAAGACCTGAGAATTTTGATGAACTTCTTTAAGATCAAAATTATTAAGTTGGGCTACTGTCAGATCATGGAACAAACTGCAAATATTTTTGATGAAAAGTTAACACTTTGTTATCATTTAAAAATGCACTGAATATATGGTCAGGTTCCAATGTATACTTAAAGCCTGTGTTCCAACTGTCTTAGACCTATATGCAGTTATTTTAAACTATGAAACTTATAGCCATGCAAACCTGGAATAATGACTGTTTACAGAAGCAAATGAAAGCATACTCAGTCACTTTCATTTATGTCTGTTGAACATGAGCAAATGACAGCAAGATCAGTCATTTTCAGAACCCTCATTCCTAGCAATTATATCCACTTTGATGACTGTATACACCTCATATGTCTGAATGCAATTAAAAATAATGTGACAGTAATTTATTTCAACTTTGATTCACACAAACAGTAGCAAGAATACAGTATTCCAGCTTGATTTATACACATATACACTGGCTCTTCAAAGCCAGAATAATAATAACTGTTTAACATGAGCAAATGACAGCAGAGTCAGTCACTTACATCCACAGAGAATATCTATACTCAGCAATTATCGACACTTTGTTGACAGTGCACATCTCAGATGTTTGATTGTGATTAAAAATAACAGTCATAGTAATATATTTCAATTTTGTTTCAAAAACAGTATTCAAAGAAAAAAGTCCAACTTACTGCACACAAATCCACGTTACTCAAACCTAGAATAATGACTGTTTCATATGAGCAAATGACAGCAGCATCGGTCACATTCTTATACAGAGAGCTTCTATAACCTGCAACTATAGACATGTTCTTAACTACATACATCTCAGATATCTGACTTAAAAAATGTCCCAGTAATGTACTTCAACTTTGTTTTCCATATACGGTTTACAGTAGCCATAATAAAGTATAATGTGATACAACATCTTTAAGGCTACTTGATTAAAACTGTAAAAGCAACTTAGTAGTTTTAACAAACTAAAACACAACTGAACATCTTAAAATACTGTGGTCAAAGGATACCAGGACAGCAGCAGACAGAGCACCATACTGTAAGCATGTTGTTGTACCTGACCACCAGTAGTAAAGCAAGGTTATCGTAACCTATAGGTTATTTAAAGAAAAAAGTAGACATTCATATAGATTATTTAAAGAAAAAAAGTAGACATGCATAAGTGCAAGGAAATTTATGTTTTTTTTTTCACTTGATTTTGTCTCTTGTCTCTCTCTCGCTCTTAATCTTTGCTGACCCATACCTCATCCTCTTTGTCAGCAAAGGAAGGAAATTAAGAATTAAAGAGGCAAATTTCCAGAAGGATTGTCAGTGAAGGTTAAAAATCAGTATTTTCTATAAAATACTATAAAATTGATGAGTATGTTATTAACACAGTATTGAGAGGAGTTCAGAAACTGAATGTTTATTGAAGATAAGATGCACAGTCCAAGAGTTCCTTGGGAAAGCTGCCAGAAAAGCCAGGTCTGTGAATAATTTTGATTTTATTCACCTCACTCACCCTGTTCCTGTTTCAATCTTAAACCCAGTGCCTCTTGAGATGGCCAACTTTAAAGTGATTAAACTTGAGTAAGCATGCCTTTCAGATCTTCACACAGACTGGATGTACACTACAATACCTACAGCTCCAACTATCTTTTCTAGTGTAGTTTGGGAGTCTTTGAGCTGTTTCAGTACTAAATGCTTCCTACAAAGTAGCTGTAGTTTGGTAAACCAGAGCATCATACACCATTTGTCTAAACAGTTCTCTTTGGCAGCTTTTTAACAATGGCAACATTGGGAACTGACTAGCTCCAATCATTTATCTAAATTATATTTTATATAGGAAGGACTTTACATTAGATATGAAGGTATACATCATGAAAGAGAAATGATGTACAGCAGTTATCTTGGATAATGTAAGACTTGCCTCCTGCTCACAGAAGATACTCCTTTTCGGCACGACCTTAAATATCAGAAAAAGGTGTAAGTATATCCAGAATATTGAGATTACGTTTTAATAGCTATCACACCATGTGAGCATATGCATACAGACACATACAAACACACACACACACACACACACACACACACACACACACACACACACACACACACACACACACACACACACACACACACACACACACACACACACACACACACACACACACACACACACACACACACACACACACACACACACACACACACACACACACACACACACACACACACACACACACACACACACACACACACACACACACACACACACACACACACACACACACACACACACACACACACACACACACACACACACACACACACACACACACACACACACACACACACACACACACACACACACACACACAGTCACACACACACACACACACACACACACACACACACACACACACACACACACACACACACACATTCTATCACTACACATGTAAAGCTTCTGAGGTCTACACCAAAAAAGTCACAAAGAAACATCAAGGCAGCATAAGCTTAACAAAAACTGAACTTCATACACATATTAGACAGACCTTCTTGTGATCATGTGACCCAAACATACCAATCACTATACAACAGCAGTGATGACAGTCCATGACCAAAAAATACATGGGGTTAAAGGTTAAAAACATATCAAACCAGAATCAAAAACCCAGAAGGCTGATATTGTGACCCATCACCCCCAAAATCATTTCCATAACTGGTGACACTGTAGCAAGTAAAAATAGACACGTATCTAAATGAGTTTATAAAGAATTATTTATTATTATTAACTCCTCAAGTGATGTAGACATCCTACAGAAAGGCCTCACTGAGACCAATGACTGGTGTCGAAACAATGCCTTAAGCTTAATGCCAAAAAATGCGTTGTCATCCCCTTTGGGAAAAACTCAGTTCCCACTAATTACCACATCAATGGGAGCCCACTGAACACTGAAGGCATTATAAGAGATCTGGGGACACAGGTTGAGAGCAACCTCTTCTTCGACCACCACACTGCCGCTGTGGTCAGAAAGTCCTTCTGTGTAGCACAGCTCATTACCAAGGGTTTTGCATCCAGGAAGAAAGAGGTCATCATCTCTCTCTCTATATATACTCTTCTCTCATTAGGCCAGTCATCAAGTATAATGCTCCTTTTGGCATGTACCTCACTAGACACATGCAACAGCTGGAAAGGCCAAAAAAGTACCTCACGAAGAGGATCCTAGGCCTTAAACACATGTCCTACATGGGCAGACTCAAAAAGCTCCAGCTATTCTCTGTCTCATATCATCTACTAAGAGGTGATCTCTGCTTGACTTACAAAGCCATGTCAGACCCAGCTCTGCTAGAAATGCTACATCTAAATAAATCCCAATCCCTCCACACCACATGCTCCAGAGACCTCAACCTCATTAGCACAATCAACAGAACATTCTGGAGGGACAGGTTCATAACCCAGAGACTGCCCATACTCTGGAATAAACTTCCCATACATGTCAAGCAGAGCACCTCACTGGCCCTCTTCAAGAGAAATCTTGATGAGTGGATGGGAAATAGAAAGTTCACCCCAGGGATCACTCCAGTGGATCTACTTGATAGAGGCACTGGGAACTAACGTCAGGCAGCATGATGCCAGGGCACTTCTATGGGCTAGGCTTGTAAAGACTCCAAGGCCATTAGCCTAGTACACATCTATGAAACTATGAAGAGTTTTTGACATCACTATATCTAACTGGGGCCAAAATTACAGACATCCTAGCTAGGTTAAAAAGGAGCTAATTATGACATGTTCATTATTTATGCTGGAGTGAACAATTTAAGAAGATCCACCCTCATGAATATGTAACACAGGAGGTTAAACATCCATGCAGGCATGGCAAAATCCACATCTGGTTATCAAAATTCTCCCATCTGATATGGCATGAAAAAATTCTGGACTTCAATCATCGGCTAAGGGCATGATGTCACAGACATGGGATTCACTTCCTTTCATGCTGGAGTGAGATGTGCATCCAGCCAGAGTGCTTTGCCCTTCATGGTCTTTACCTCCCTCTTCAGTGACAAGTCAATCAGGAAATTGTCCACCTCCACAGGATGTTTTGACTTCTTTAAATTCCAAGACCATAAATGGGTGATTTAGATTTCTCTGACAGGATTGTTGATATCTTCACAATTAGTGAAACATAGATTAAAGCTCTAAAATGCACATCACAAATTACAGGGGATACACTTCCTTTCATTGTGCAAATCTTATGGAACAGGTGGTGGCGCCTCACTCTTTCAAAAAGAGCAATAAACCCCCAAAAACTGGGATATCCACTCAGGACTACAACTCATACAATAATTAATACAAGTGGAACTGAATGTAATTTTAGAAATCTATGGTACATTGTCTTCTATGTTACCTACAGAGCATGATTAATTAGTGACTAAATTCCAGGATGTAAGAATCAATGAAAATACAATCCTTATGGTGGATTTTAACTATTCCAACAATGACTGGGTAAACTACTCAATTTCAAATAAAAATGCATAAATAATAATTGACTATGTTAAAACAGATTGGAATAAATAATATGAAATCCAACTATGGATGGCAATATCTTAGAAATCATGCTAACAAAACAAGGATCTTTGTGCTTTCCACCCAGGGATTTATCCTCTGTAATTAAAATCAATCATAATCATTTTTAGCCTAAAAGAAAATCCAAACTTGTTCATAAGTTATCTTTCCTACACTTCACCATCTGAAACTATGATGCAAAAAATTATATACTTAGGAAAGCAGACTGGGGTACTAAGTTCAATTAGTCAAATACTCCTATCCAGGATACTGCCAGTAAGTTCAGTGATAGTATGACATTATTAATTTCTACATTCATTAAATAAATAGAGGTAAGGCACAAATATACAGGTAAATTTAACCAAATCCCCTTTGGTTGGTGAGATAAAAGAATAGTAAGATAAGATACACAGCAACAAAAAATGGGCATTACCTAGCTTTTAAATTTAAATGTATCCTACCTGTAAAATCAAATTTGAATTACATAAAGTACAGAAGCTGCTTGCATTCTTACAAAATCTTGCACATCTGTTTATGAGCTCAGAGTGGTCTCATACTGCATTCTATAACTATACCAAGAAACCAAAAGAGAAGTTATGAGCTAACAATAATAAGTAATGATGTCATCACTCAGTATTCATAGGACATAGAAAAGGTGGTTTCAGAAAAAAAACACAGAAACAAGCACATTAACCTGACAGAGTGCTACATAGACAAAGGAATGCATTTTATATACAACTACACACACCCCAACAGGTGTCATTAAAAACTGAAGTTCCATGAGACCAGACAACATACCTGCAGTCTTCCTACACATTAGCAAGGAAAGTCTGCCTAAACCAAATCAAACATGCAAAGTGAAAAATTGGTATGACAACATGTTGCTCATGTATGACAAAAGGCATGACAAAAGTAGTGGTGCAAATTCACAAAGGCTCGGCGGATGGGGGGGGGGGTATCTCATCAGACCCAAACTTTTAGAACAATCAGCATGAGCAGTACTCTCCATAAAACTGTGGAGAAAGTCCTAATGGAGCTTATCCAAAATTATACAGGGGACCTACTTCTGTCAGATATGGAACAGCATGGGCTTGCTCAGAGCAGAGCTTGCCTTCTAAATTTTGCGTATTCTTAGAAAAGGTAATGGTTTCACAGAGCATACTGTCTATCGCAACATTGTTAAGGCTTTCAACGTCATCCTGCGTAAGGGAATGAATGATGAATTAATAACACTAAATGTTAATTCATATGTATCTCAGTGAAAAAAAGCATATTAGCAGCGTAACACATTAAGTTAAGGTTTGAGATTACTTGTCTATCCAAACAGGAGTTACTATGTAAGTGGTGTCCCATAGAGCTCTGTATAGAGGACACTGCTTTTTAAACTTCTGTTCTTGGATATAAAAGAGAGAAATGAGCTGTGAATAGACAAATAAGACAATAATGGCAAACTGGGTAATATAATTACTTTAATAAAAAATGTTAAAGTTCTCCAAGATGGGTCTACAAAAAGTGCAAACCTGATAGAATAGTAATGCTCTCAACTTCAATGCCAATAAATGTAGCATCATAACACTTAGCAAGAAGGGCATACAAAATAAATGGTAAATGTTTGCATTATATTTAGAACCACTAGCAAATAAACAAGCAAACTCTGAAATTCAAGGATATAATTAGTATGGTAGTCAAGAAAAGAAAAGATAGCTTTATTTGCAGATGATATTATATTATACTTGATAAAACCAGAAAAGGACATTTCAGTGTTGTGGAACATTTTGAGACAGTCTCGAGTCTTTCTGAGATGCAAAATTAATGAAGATAAAACAAAGGCAATAGCTGTAAACTATGTACCCATATACAAATGGTTCTGCAATATCCATATTTATGGGGACATGATAAAATGAAATACTTAGGAGTATGGATTAAAAAGGATTCTGTTGTGGCAGCTAAGGATATGTTGGAAGAAACTAAACAAAAGATAACACAAAAACTGAGAAACTGGAAGCTCTGTTTTATGGATATGGATAGCAAAATACAGTCAGTTAAAATGTTTTCAGTCTTTTTACTTTTCTACACAGGTCAGGCATATTTTTATCAATCAGAGGAAGCTGTGGATAGCAATTAATAAAGAGCTGAAGGATTTTATCTTACTGACAATCCGTTCCGCTGTGGCGACCCCTAACCACGAAAAGCCGAAAGAAGAAGAACAACAACAACAACATAGCACAAGCAGAAAGCTATAATTAAAAGTGGAAAGGGATGATGGTATAACAGGGAGAGGCTCAAGAAACAAGGATTGAAGGGGATTTTGGATGCAGATCCTTAAGCAGAATAACAACTATACAATACATTAATATTATATTCATAAAGTAACAGAAAATATTCTAAGAACTAAGCCAACACGGGAATGGAGAAATGAGATTCTGCTTACAGGGATGACTGTAAGTAGGGATACAGACAAAAGGCAAGAGAGGGCTGGAAGTGACTGGAGAAAACTGATGAAGAAGCCAAGGTACTGGGAGCAAATAATTAGAGAGGGAAAGGTAACAGAATGGGAAGAGGCCAAGAATGTATTGGGACTGCAGGCTAGAGATTGCCTTACCTATCAAGGATTGATATCAGAGTATAGGCAAACAGAAAGAGATACGGTTATCCTGAGTGAAAGACCAGCACTGGTAGAGTTTTCAGTCAAATCTAAAACAGAAGCTGCTGTTAAAAATGTTTTAGTAGAGTATATAAAATATTGCATGATAACTATAAAAATCAATCACAGGATGTTAGAAAGAACTGGGAATAGAGACTGGATAAGCCATTCATAAAGAAACAATGGGGGGATACATGAATGTCTCCCAAATATGCAACAAAGTTTTTGCATACCTCTCAAGTGAACAGATTTTCGCAGAATGTCCATATTTTTGCCTCATATTTTTGGTGTGTTCCTCCTAAAATCTGTTCCTTTCTGGCAAATAGCTAAGGATTGAAGTCATTAAATAATGACAAACATTTGAGTATAAGACTACACAGTCTTCAGAAAATTAATGCTAATGCAAAACCTATTATTCTATCAACATTCTAAGTTTGTAAGACCAATATTTAAAATCTGTCCTTATTTGTCCCCCCACCATTTTAGGCTTTTTCCAGATGTTTTGCTCTAAGAGGTTGAGAGGTATTTAAGAGTTATAGGATCTTTGTTTGGAAGTATTTACATAGGTATTTTATACTCCAAGTAGACTCCAAATAATTTTTCCGCAGGTAGATAGCAAATGTTGGAGGTGTGATGGGGAAGAAACAGGTAATTGGGAACATATTTTCTGGGAGTGTATTAAGTTGGCAGACTTTAAAAATTTCCTGCAGACTGCTCTGTCAGAAATACTGGGTGAGCAAATTGGTATAACTAAGGAAATGATTTTTGAGCTATGTTACAAAATAGAAATTGCCTAGACATAGGAAGGCCTTCTGAGTCTAATTATGCTGGCTGCCAAAAATGCAATTACTAGAACATGGAAATCAATGTCTAAAGCAACATTACTAGAAGTAGTGAATAGAGTAACAGAGATAAAACAACTGGAAATGAGAACTTTAGAAAAAAGTAGGAGCAAATTACTCAGAAAAAAATGGGAATTTTGGGACTAATACATGCAGAATAATGTTTTGGGGGAGGAATGAGGTTTAAAACAAAGCAGGATTTGAATGAGTTATGTAATCTTCTTCTTCTTTCGGCTTTTCCCAGTTAGGGGTCGCCACAGCGGATCACCTGTCTGCTCATTATTGGCAGTAGAGTTTTATGGTGTTGAGTTGCCAGCCTGGCACCCAACCTTCCATGGAAGGCACAAACATGCACACACTCATACCTAGGGCCAATTTAGAGTGTCCAATCTACCTACAGCATGTCTTTGGGATGTGGGAGGAAACTGGAGCACCCGGAGGAAATCCACACGACCACAGGGAGGACATGCAGACTCCACACAGAAGGCACCCTAGTCGAGGATCGAACTGGAGAACCTCTTGCTGTGAGGTGACACCACTAACCGCTAATGACTGGATAGATTGTAAGTGATGTATAATGTATACAACTGAAAATATGTCAATCTGGTTTGTTCTCATTTATATAAATGTATGATTGCCTACGAAATAAGTGATAATTTAATAAAGATGTTTCTTGTTTAAAAAAAAAAGAATAAGTAAAAGGTAAAGTGAATTAAGCTTTGACTGAAGTAAATAAAATACTGAGTGTCATGGTATGATTTTGTGGTAGGTGTCAAATGAGTTTAAATTTAAAAAGAAAAAAATTAAAACATTGTCTGTATCTGTTCAAAAAACAAAAAACAAAATAAGCGGTCAAATTATAACAAAAATGACACTATGATTAAAGGTCTAGGACAAGAATTGACAATATAAATGTTTTTATTTATCGTGTGTTGACCAGGAAAGCCCCACTAGGCTAGTAGTGCCTTTTAAGAGAAGCCCCGAGGTGGCATTTATATCAGGTTAAATGTGGCAGTGTATTGGGGAACGTCCTCTAGTCTTTTCAATAGGTACCATGGGATCTTTTACATCCACCTTAGTTATCACCAACTGAGGCAGATCAGGCCTTGCTTAACATCTCATCCAAAGGGCAACACACTCAAGAGTGCAACACCCCCCCCCCCCATGGTACATTGCCGTATCAGCAATCCATCTACCTGGCATGGGAATAGAGCCCAGTACCTTCAGAAATAAATGTAACTGATCTACCTGTTGTACCACTGACAGTGTGATGAGTGTGCATGCACTGAATTTAGGAAAGAATATGTCATAACCCATCTAATTTTACATGGCATGTGTAGTCATTGCTGGGAGCTCATTGTACCACTCTATACCCCACTGATCCTAACTATTATAGAATGAAATATTGCTTCTTGTAGCCTTTGAGTAAGCCATCTGAAAGAAAAAAATTGTACAGATATCTGTGTATGTGTGTGTGTATGTATGTGTGTGTGTGTGTGTGTGTGTGTGTGTGTGTGTGTGTGTGTGTGTGTGTGTGTGTATTAATCTAATACCCATAAGCAGTATTTGGCAGTGTAGTATCCATCTTGTTGGAGGTGTGCCATTCTGCTTTGCATTTTATATACAGCACATATTTTAACAATGTAGTGCTAATTAATCACTACCTTGAAATACCTAAACTGCACTTATCTAACTGGGGAGGGGTCTGCTTGACATTTTTTCTTGCTCTTTATAGCAAGGTTCATGTAGCATATGGTATTTCTAAACAATTGCTAAAACAGCATTTGGCATTATAGTCCTTTTTGTCTAGTCTGGAGCTATGGCATTCTATTTTTTCTATTTTATGAGATGGAGAGGATGATGGCATTTGGCATTCTGGCACTGTTGTATGGTAGTGATATTCTGGCACTGTTGTATGGTAGTGACATTCTTAGCAGAGGAATAGCTAGGGTGGGGTGAAGGGGGAAGTTGCCCAGGGAGCAAGGTGTTGGGGGTGTGTGATAAGCAGATCCAAATCAGTCTTCAGTGCATTACTGGTATTGAATGTCAATACTGCATTTGTGTTCAGAACTGAAGAGCTGTAGCATTCTTTGCATCTTTGACTAGAGGTGTGACATTATGACAGGAGGTACTATACTAGAGATGTGACATTTTGCTTTTCAGTTTGTATAACAATAAGAAATGCTACATTAAAAGGTTTTATTTGTGGGTTGCTTGGCAGTGCTGAAACAGCCAAGTTATAGTTTCTTGGTTTGGCAGCTCTTTTGACAGCTATTAAAAGAGTCGTTAAAGCGCAGCAGTTGGATTTACAGGTTTACTAGGATTATACAGCCAATAAGGAGCTTCATGGTGGTGTGAGCCCTTGACACTCCTGTTTCAGAGAAACTGCTCACAGTAGTTTAAATTGTATGCCTGCCAGTACTCATAATGCAACCATTCCTGGACCTACCCTAAGCACGCAAATTTATTTAACTGTTTTTGTGCAGTGCTGTAACAGATGAAATGAGCAGATTCTGATTAGTTTTCAATGCATTGATGGCATCAAATTCCAGTACTGCATTTGTGATCAAAATTGCTGCATTTCAGGAACTCTTTTGGCAGGTGTCAAAACATTTGTCAAATTAAGAAGCTATATCTCAGCTGTTTCAGCATTGCCAAGCAATGCATAGATTAAACATGATTACCCCTGCCATAAAATCACAACTAAGATCTGCAAAGACAGAAAAAGGAGAGCTTTATGTTGAGGATAAATCAGTTGGTAGAACTGTAGCAATGTTCTGATACATGTAAGTTACACTTATTACAGACATAAGCAAGCTGTTTACCTAAACTGGAAAAGCATATAGAAAGTCTGCACAATGTAACTATGGGAGACCAGCCATATACAATTTTGTCAGGTCCATTACTGCAGATGGATAAAGCTCTGAATATGACTCAGGTAACCAGCATTCAGTTAGTGGCTCTGGCAATTGTAGGAGCTGGCATGGGGGGAGAGAGAAAAAACAAGGCTTTACCTGCACTTCTCTCTGTAGTGACAGAGATGGAGTGATGTGTTGGGATGAGTGAGTCCTTCTTTATAGCCCCTTTGGAGACTGGAGCTCAGAACAGTAGTGGAGCTAGGTGCACAGATAGATTTATGTCAATACTTGGGGATGGGGTTGGAAACTATCCATAGTCAATAACAATGAAACAATGCACTTTGGTAATGCTGCTAATCCTTACATTGTAGGTGCTCACATGTTCCATATGCTGGAAATTAGCATAGTGCTTCTAACATGTTTCAGACTACCCAAACCCTGATGGAAATACTACAGTAAGTAAGTGCATTCTTTAACAAGCAAATATTTATTACATATCTTTCCAAGAAATGCTCTTTTACTAAATCAGTATACATACTTAAAAACACAATCCTTTCACTTTGCATAACACACAGATCCTTGTTTCCTTGGTATTACTAGCTGGAGATATTGAGCCATTCCCAGGGCTTTATCACAGCATCACTGTTGTGGGTCCAGATGAAGACATGCGGTCAAAATCATTGGGCCGTAAAACTATCCCTCATAATGCCTGCAGTATTAAAAGTAAAAAATATTTTCCATAGAGCTATACTGCTCTCTGTGAAGCAGACGTCATAGTCATTTTTGAGTCATGGCTTAATACTGCAACAGATGGTGTAAGATTGTGTGCCTTAAAATTGTCCCTCAAGATGCATATAGCATAAAAAGTCAAACGTTACTGATCCAAATATTTCCAGAACTATTACACTGCATACCAAACTACTTCCTGATCCTCTCCGTGAAATCTTTTTTCTCAGTCGTTCAGCTTCTAATCACCTTTCTGTCTGTTCCCAAATAGTCAGCTCTGACTGACTGTCTTGAGTTATACCCTAACAGTAACTGTAGTAACTCCATTCTCTCCACACTTTTCCCACATTCACACCTTCTTATTCTAATCTGTTTACTCTGCCCTTCATACATTCTCTCTCTCTCTCCATACTTAATTCTTTTATATTTACCACCCTACTTCTCATATGCTGATAGAAGTTTCTACAAATCATCTACCAATTTCAGTTCATCTCTCAATATTATAAATGTCTTAATAAGACTGATCAGAGTTAACTTGATTGGTAAGAAACACTAATTCTACATTCTGCTCCATCCCTATTACTCTATAGTTACTCAAATGTTGCATGTGTATGAAGTTACAACACTGTTATTTTATTACCTTAGGATAGAACTTTAGACTACTCTGTTGAATTTTTCTTATATTCAGTTAGAAGTCAGTAGACAGTTGAGGTTCTGTAAGTGGCAGTTGTACTGTTTAATCAATTCCCAGCCTTGTATGTGGTGTATCTGTTGATATATGTGTAACAATTACAAGATGTTTAAGTTCCAATAACAGCAATGTCTTTTTATTATAGAAAGACTATATGAAAAATAACTACATTTTGAATATATTATACGGTTAAGTTCAATGCATCTTGCAAATTCAATGTGCTTTACATCCAGTGTTGTTAATTTTATTGTACTCATATGCACATTGGTCCTGGTCATGCCTGAAAAGGGTCATTTGGCCAGTATATACCTGGTTAAGAAGCATAAAATAAAATAAAGATAAATAAAACTTGCCAGAAAGGTGTGTGTACTCTTGTGAAGCAGATGTCAGAGTAATTTCTGAAGTACAACTTAATAATGCAGTAGGAGACCGTAAAATGTATCTCCTTGGATATGGTATTCATAGATCCAACAGGAAACACAAGAGTGTAGGAGGTGTCATAACTGCCTTCTGTGACAATCTAGCTTGCTATCTGATAAACAGATCCCAAAACGTCTGAACAGCGGATGTCTGTTAGTCAAATAAAAGTTAATACTATTAAAGTGCTAACTTTGGCATGTCTCTGTAGTCTACCAAACGGTAGTACAACAACAGCTGTAAAAGCAATATATTGGTTGACATCTGCAATAAACACTGAGATATTATGTGCGGGGGGCTAAATGTACACTGAAAACAAACATATAATGACTACATTCACTCAAATATATCATATTGTGGAGTGTCTCAAATGAAACATCTTTCCACCAGGACACAACCTGGGAAACACATTCTTGACCTTGACAGCATTGCCTCCTAATATTTAAGTAGTTAAAGATGTGGCTGATGGATACATCTGGCAGCAGTTGGGAGGTTGGTATAATGGTTACGCTGTTTACCAGGCCAGATACAAGGTACAGGGTTTGATTCTCACCTTTGAAGGGAAACTGGCTAGTTTTAAAATGGCCTGCAAGGGCAGCTAGTCTAGTACTTACCTATGAATCTAAGCTGTATGCCCAGATTTCTGATATGGTGCCATACAATTCACAAACAGGGAAAGTTCTTTTACACTAGAAACATAACCAGGTTGGAGCTAGGAACCTTTATTCAGGTGCTGAGATTGATTAACTGTATATACTTCGTACAGTCCTACTCTATACTGTTCAGTTCTTCAACACCTTCTGGAATCCTCTACATAGTACAAACATTACGACTGAATTGACAGAATAATGAACCATCCTTGGGCTATACTATGCAGATTGAAAATGTGCTACAGCTCACAGATCATACAAGCAGAGGAAAAAAACAATGCTGGCAATACTTACTGGAAAGCAAAACTACTATCAAGAGTAGCCAAGTTCTATAATTCTAGAAAGTTCTAGAACTGTAATGATTAAAAAAAAAAAGAGAGAGAAAAGAAAAAAATCATCTAGGGCATATACACACACTTACTCTGTCTCTGACATAAACAGGGAAAAACCTGTGCGCCATTTTGATTTCTGCTTTCTTCACTCTCAAAATGCACCAACTCTAAGCCTTCTTTTTCTAAAGGATTACAGTTCATGCAGAGACTATCCAGTCTTCTTCATCTGCATTGTTACAATTAGTTAGGTATAAAAATTTCTTAAACTCCACCCTGGATCAGTTTTTGTAGAAAAATGTATTGCAGTCTCTCAACATCTGCTTTTGTGTACCCATTAACAATAATGATTAATCATTCTTTTAAGGATTTTGTCACTTTTACCTTGAAAGGGACACTTACTGTCCTCTGGCATAATGATGGTGCATCAGTGGCCCTAAACAACTATGGACCTACTGCTTCATTCTTTACTTTTATAAAAATTACCGGAAAAAATTGTGCATTCACAACTGCAGAAACACCTAAGCAGTTATAAACTCACGGAGGTTCAGACCACGACAAGCAGCAGCTACAGCCTCGATGAAGTTTTTTCTTCTTTTTGCTCCATTCTTCTGCTGGCCATCAGCTTTCCCTTCCAGCTGCCCCACAACCCATGTGTTCCCTGAGTCTATATATTATGTGATTGAAAGACGTGCTCATTTTCATCGGCACATAAACAGAGAAAACACTAATCACTGAACGGTCACTTCAATGAATTTTTTCCCAGGGGAAAATAATCTCTTGGCCAAAGCAAAACAAAACAAACTTTCAAACTCTACAAAGTGAGGGGCTGTGCCCCCCCAACTAAATATATAAAGTGTTTTTTTTGTCCATGAGAAAAAATTAGCTGAAGTGGCCATTTGGAGATTAGTGTGTTCGCTGTTTATGTGTCTTAGAAAACGTGTTCGATGAACACGTCTTTCGATCACATACTATAGACCTGTGCTCCCCATGGGCCCTGGAGTGTGGACTGGATGAACCAGCAGTGGTACTGTCACCTTTGCAGGTGAATGAACTTTTTACCTTAAGCCCTGGCATTCCACTGTGCATGCTTCTCAGAATCCATAGGTTTAATGTGCAATAGGTTTTGTGATGCACCTGCATGCCACTGTGTCCAGTGTGATCAAAACACCCTGCCCCCTCCCAGACAAGCATGTGTCTGTAATTCCTGCTCTATAGAACAGGTGCTACTGTGAAAAGTGTGCGCTCAGCATGTATCCCCTCAAAGGGAGGCAAGCTTCATTCCTTTCCCCCTTCCTCCCACCAGCTCCAACATGTGTCTGAGATGCTACTCAAACTTGGATTACCTGGTTCTTAAGTTAGAGCTTTAGCCTTTTGACAACACAGCTAGAAGTCTTGATGGAAACTAGCGAGTTCAAGCATGCCTAGCTAAACAGGATAAAGTTGATGAGACACTATTTTTAGACTTATCACAGGATTTTGATACAGCAGATAATACACAACTTAATGGTCTCTTTAGTGTGTCATCCTATGGCATGAGTTTTATACTTAATAAAAACATTTGTACCAGTCAGTAAAGTGGAATAATGCATTCTCATCTTCATTATCAGTAAGGCAAGGGGTTTCTTAAGATTTAGAGTTAGGACTTCTTTTACTCACAGTATTTATCAATGACATTGCAAGTAATTGTGGAACTACTAAACTAATACAATATGAAAAAAGATGCAACCATCCCTGTTGCTGATACTACTTTATTTCTTGTCAGTACTAAGCTATAAATAGGGCTTCAGTTCTGCAATTATGATTTTCAGCTGTAGAACTGAGCCTTAGTGCTGGAAAGCCAAGGAATAACCTCTGTGCTTTAAGCTGCTATACCACTGATGATCCACTACTCAGCTCCATTTTAGCTGGCATTCCAAATATCTCCTTATTCAGTTGGTCAGGAATATAAGACAGTAGGTCCCACTAAATTGCTAGCAATTATTCCTGATATGTGTCTCAGGTATGACTTCTCCAGTAAATTCTATCTTATGCAAAACCAACAGAAGTAATCCAATCTCCCTAGTGCAAGCTAAACCATTAACTGCACCCATGTATTTACTTCCTTTGCTCTTTCAGTCAGCACATCTGCTCAGTAACTTAAAGTAATCATTAATTCTAATTTACAAGCTTTAGTTAGAATACAGCAGAATTTGTTGCAAGGCATCATAGACTTGAATCTGAGCATCGCCTATCCTGTATACAGCAAGACTTTGCCCACAGGGTAATCTATACTCCCAAATGTCTGGCAATGGCCAGAACACTAGCCTTAAATAAGCCTCAGTAGGTAGCCAGATCCTGTACTGGTTGTCTTATATATACCATGAGATGCACAGTTAGGGAGAGAATTGGATGTTAACTGGGCAATGTAGGCTACCTTTGGGACAACCTTCCATTCAGTCTAATGTCCATATATTTAAGCATACATTAAAGGAGCACTTCACCAAACAATGTAACTACAACTAAAATGCAACATAAAGCTTTTATGATGCTGTTTCTAAATGAACTTCACCTAATTATATGCATTTTTATTTGACTATAAAATCCAAATAGCTTACTAAAAAGTAGCCACTAACTGTGATGGTTCAGCTCTAATCGTCTTACTTCTCTTCATACACTGTCAGCTTTTCAGTTACTAGCAAGTAGCTATATATCACATTTGTTTATGTAGATTTGCATTTTTCAGTTTTTTTTTCTGTATACAGATTCAATAAGGCATCTCACAAATTTAGCCTAATTGTGTATTATATATATTTTGGAGGTTTTTTCAATGGGATTCCAATGAAAATTGATCTAACAAGTAGAAATTCCCACTCTGGAAATGTAATTACTTAAATATGCAACTAGTGACCAGCAAATTTATTTATTTATATATTTATTTAACATCTGTTAACCAAGAAAGTCCAATGGGACAGCCCATTGTCAGCAGAGGCCCAGGGAGAAATGCTCCAGATGCATGTCTTTAGAATGTGGGAGGAAACCGGAGCACCCAAATGAAATGATGTATTGAACTGAAAGTTCTGGAGAACAAATGTTGATAAACAAATGAATAGTGTTGAAAAGTGACCTTATAATACTTTAGAAACTAAAAAACAAACAAACAATGCCAGCATTGCTGGCTTACAGAGATAAAGGCCTGCTGTGACCTAGACAACAAGAGTTGATTCAGGCATCTATTACAGCTAGTGTGAGTGGAAGAAAGGAATAATGAGGCCTTGTCCACTTGCTTCTGCTCTCTAGAAAGGGACAGTATGACGATGTGCTAGGAGAAGCACAACATTATCTGTAACTCCAGTAGTGACCAAAGCTCAGGATTGCAGCTTGTTAAGGCATGAAGGAAGGTCTGTGAGGTATCATGACCTATAAGTGTTGAGGGGGTGTCACTCTTCGACCACAATTAATTGCAAACCATTTGCGCATCACTAAGGACAGCTGGCGTGAAGTAAGTGGAGTCAATAAAACAAGAAGCAAGTCAGCTTCTGCAACAGATCTCTGGTCCACCCTCCTCAGATGAATCTCCACAGTTTTGGGAAGGGTTTGGAAATCCAGTCAGGGGCAGCGGTCAAACTCTGTTCTGAAAAATGGACCATATATATGGAACACTGGTATTTACAGAAGGCCATAATACTAGAGCTGATATGACTAACCCACATAGTTAGTTTCTATGACAAAAAATGGGTAGAAAAATGAATTAATTCTCCAGGACATTGGAAGTATCAAGCAGTTTTTAAAGATCCCTGGCAAAAAAAAATGTCTCAGTGCAGGTCAAGGAAAGGCTTTTGAACTACAGCTTCAAATGCTATGAGCCCTTATATGAAATAGCTAAGAATAAAGACCCTGCTCTGAAACTTATCTTGTAAAGCATCAAAAGACTTACATCAAAAGATAATTATAAAAAAATGAGTGAGTAGGTAAGTTACTGAAACAGAAAAAGGCAAGGATTTCAATAAATGTATGTTAGCAGTGCCTCTTTTTAAACATATCTGCAGTACTCCATTCAAAAAGAGTCAGCCGCTGTCTGTACAGCAACATTAAAAGGAACATTTTCCTGGCAGTACTGTTAACCTTCCTCTTTCCTATTTCTTATTTTTTCTGGTGTTTGTGTTTGTTTTTAATGCTTATTAAATTATCATTTAAGACAGAGGCACATAAATATTAATAAAAAGAAAAACAATATTAACATCTGGCATATCCAAGCATTATATGTTACAGACGTGCTTTCTTTCTTCTTATCAATTTACTCCAACATTACATAAATTGCACAATTACTGCCTTCCCTTAAACTTCAGTCCTTCCAAACATTATTATGCATATTTTGCTCAATTTATTTCTATGTAAGTTATACCTTCCCTTTTCTAAAGATCCCTCTAGTTATTTTATCTCCTTCACAATATTCAATAGTTCAAATACAGTTTTAAAGATTTTGATTTCCATTTTCTAGTAATTGTATTTTGGCAGCCAAATAGCATTAAAGTTAGTAAGGCCTTACTATGTCCAGGCGATTCAGATCCTTTGTCCCAACTCAAAAGAATAATTTCCTTAGCTACAACCAATTGCTTGCCCAACACTTCTAACAGAGCACTCTGTAGGGAGTACAGATGACTTTTTTTGGTTGCTTCTGTTGAACACGACTTTTTTGGTTATTAATTTTTTAAAAATTTCCCAACTCATCACAGTTCCAAAAAACGTGTTTCCAGTTACTTATCTCTTATCCATGACATTTGCAACATTTGCCATCTGCCTGAGGAACAAATCTCTGAAGTCTGCTTGGGATATAAAACATCAGAAACACTTACAAGTAACTCTTTTCTATTACTTAAACTCTTTACCAAATTTGCTAACAGTTCCCTCTAAATCAAAATGTGGTGGCCTTATTCATTTTATTAGCAACCTTAGTAATATAAATATTTATTTATTTATTTAAATAAGAATATAATATATCTAGTTAACCCATTTCTTTCCTTCACAGGTCATTACCTGGCTGTATAATAAATAAAAAATAAATCAATTTTATTAGCAACCTTAGCAATATAAATAAATAAATAAATAAATAAATAAATAAATAAATAAATAAAATAAATGCATAAAAATAAAAGCATAAAGGTTGATTA
The DNA here is from genome assembly GCF_019279795.1 of Protopterus annectens. Taxonomy (NCBI): domain Eukaryota; kingdom Metazoa; phylum Chordata; order Ceratodontiformes; family Protopteridae; genus Protopterus; species Protopterus annectens. Next base: position 1,871,223,196 of record NC_056731.1, on the reverse strand, counting down.
CTTGTAATAAATGCTCAACATACTTTGTATAGCAAAACTCAAATGAATAGTAGCCATTGGATATAATTTTTATTCTCTTTTCTTACATTTCCTGTCCTTTTAAGATGAAGTATCTAGTTAACCCATTTCTTTCCTTCACAGGTCATTACCTGGCTGTGACACTTGGGGTCCCTGAAAATCAGCCTGCAAATACCTAGCTCAGCAGCCCACTTCATGGTCTTCCACCAGCTCACTTGTATACTGCAGGCAAATACCACAAAGGATAACCACAGGTCTCACTGACTATACCTAAGAGACTGAAAATAAATATTACTGTTTTCCTAACATTCGTGCTGTAGTCAGTAACCAGCCAGAACCTGCCCTACACCTCTCAGTCTCATAATAATCTTCCTGGGTTTTCTATCAAAACTCCTACACTGCTAAGAGTTACCCCCACCCCTAAGCACTCTCTACCTTCTTTGTCCATATCTTCTAACTATCCTAACACTTCTTTATACACCTCTCCTAAGTACCCTATACCTACCTTCTTCACTGATTGTTTTTTGTGTGCATGCCTCTCTTTGTTCATACAGCCAGCCAGCCCTGCTCCACTCGCCCTTGCTATGCTCGAGCTCACATCAATCTCCTACCTTATCCCCAATTCCCACCCACCCCACTACACCTAAATTTATCTTTACACCTAACCATACCTCTCACCTGGTTATCCAGTCACATACACCTACCCATATCATCAAACACTCCTCCTTAACCCCTCCCTTAGTTAACTCCACTCTGCTACGCCTCTATCACTGACCTACCAACCATAACTCCCAAACCCTACCCTTCACAAAGACTACAATTCACACATCTTATTAACATGTTAATAGTACATATTACTTCCCTATTTATACCATCAGCAATTTCTCTTCTCACCTCTTGCCATACCCACCTACAAGTAACCCCACATTACACAGCTACTGCTGCCTTTCACCATAATAACATTCAATCTTACTTCTCTATCTCTTCCCCTATCCTTACCCTATCAGCCACTGACTACTCATGCTTTAAAATACTACCTGACCCCAACTATCATCAACCCTCCTTAAAATTCAACAGACAAATCAGAAAGCCCTTGCGGTTCACTTTCTACATCAACTCTAAATTATTTTGCTGTGGGTTTATTCATCCCAACCCTGGACCAACAACTCCTACAAACCCATCCCTCCCTCAAATTCCTCATCTTCCCAACAGCCTAAATCAACTTCCTAGGAAACCTACTGACCCTACTGTTTCTAAATATAAACTATAGAAGTATATCCAACAAAATCTATGACCTGCACACCTGTCTTTATCTATACTTGCCAGACATAGTGGTTATAACTGAGACTTGGCTAAAGCCACATATCAACGAGAATGAACTTATTCCCCCAGTATACAGTATACTAAGGAAGGACAGAAAGGACAAAAAAGGTGGTGGCATTGCTATATTATTTAAGAACCATCTCACAGTGGAAGTATTAAGTATACAATATCCCTCTGTTGACAATGCAGAAATATTGTTCACCCAACTGCAACTCAACTCCATAAAACTAATAAACATAATTGCACACTATATACCTCCCAGCAAAAATATACCCACTTTAGAAAACCTGCTCCATTGGTCGTGCTTATCTCTTCAAAATGAAACCATCATTCTGAGTGATTTTAATATAGACTGGCTATCCTGTAACTCTTCCACCCCAACAAATCACATTAATCTCCATGGCTTTACCCAAGCCATTCAAATACAAACAAGAATTGACAAAAGACCCAACATGTAATCAATCCTTGACTGGATTCTAACTAACAAACCAAGCCACCCCTCTTTTGCAGGTTGCCTCCTCGATGGTCTAAGTGATCATCTGCCAACCTTCCTTCTACAACACAACCATAATCCCAAAGGCACAGTCTACCATCTCATTAGGAGCAAAAAGAACTTTAACCCCACCAATTTCACTGCACAACTAAAACATTGCAATTGGGCACTCCTGAAATACCTAGAACTAAATGAGGCAGTTACTTACTTTAATACCACCTTCTTAGATGTATTAGATCTTCACGCCCCTCCCAGAACCATAAGAACCAGATCTAATCCCACTCCATGGCTTGCCAAGGAAACAAAATCCCTCCTCAAAGCTAGAGATAAAGCATGGGATCACTGGAAAACTGTTAAGTCCCAGCTGCAAAACAAAAATATCAGGAGCTTAGGAATAAAGCTAAGAAAATAGTCAAACTTGACAAAATTAACTACTCCAATCTTCAAGCACCAAAATAGCCCTCAAAATTTTTGGGCACCCATTAACAAATTACTACTACAAACACAATGCTATTCACAAAGCATATACCATTACTTGATAAACATATGGGTTGTGAGTATTTAACATATGAGTATAAGAACATATTATTAATTTTTTAAAAAAAGAGTTTTTAAAAAATTATGTTTTTAACAGTGAAGCAAGTCGGAATTTAAACAATATGGTTTTTATCTGCTTTTAACACATAAACATTTTGGTTTTGTTTTTAATTAAAATTATAAGTTTATAATTGATAATTGATTGAATGCCATGCTATTTAAAGGAGGATGATGTAATAACCGACTGTTTCATTTTTGGTCTGAGGAAGGAGAGATAGTATTCTCTCCGAAAGTGCTTGTGGATAATAAAAGCTCTTACGTTACAGTTTGTGAACTATAGTTGCTTCATTTTCATCTACGGTTTTATTTTGTAGTGGATTATCACTTGGCTACACATTTGGTATACGCTCAGCAGCACGTTTTCCTGGTTTTTTTTGTGTTTCAACAGTTTGTTTGGTTTTTTGGAATCAAAATTACTACTACAAGGCAAAAGTGGTACTCCCTCTCCCACCTTAATAAATAACTCAGACAGCATTCCTACTTGGTTTAATAAATTCTTTATGGAAACTGTTCTGACCCTAGCCAACCAACAGAAAAATCAACACTAAGCCCCATCCACTGAACTCATCATTACTCACATAAGGAATAGCTGCTTCCAATTCCAGCCAGTCTCTATTGATAGGATAAAAAAGTACCTCAGAAAACTTAAACCCACTACTCTGTCTGCTGACAAATTACCAGTGGAATTCCTAAAAAACTGCTGCCAGTGCAGTGGCCTACCCTACAGCCATGCTAATTAACAGATCCCTCTCAGAAGCCACTGTCCCAGAAATCTGGAAAATATCTCATATAATCACCCTGCATAAAGGAGGTAACTCCACAGAGCTTACAAACTACCAACCTATAGCAATTATATCCCCCTAGCAAAAATCATTGAAAAGTGCATACACTTCCAAATGATTCACTACTTGAACACACACACACACACACACACACACACACACACACACACACACACACACACACACACACACACACACACACACACACACAGGCTCTTGTCCAACACCCAGCATGGCTTTCTGCCCTTCCATAGTACCACCACTGCCTTACTGTCCTTCTCCAATACAGTAAACTCTCATAGAAATGACAGTAAATTTGTTTCTGCCACCTTTCTTGCCCTCTCAAAGGCCTTCAATATGGTTAGACATGACATCCTTGTCAAAGAACTATCCAGATTAGAACTCTCTACTCCCACCATAACCTGGTTCCAAAGCTATTTAGCTAGCCATCAGCAAGCAGTGTTGTGGAAAAAAGAACTCTCCCCTTCTTCCAGTTTACTCTTGGTGTTCCTCAGGGGTCTATTTTAGGTCCTCTGCTTTATACACTCTACACCAATAAGCTTCATTCCTCTAATCCCAAAGCATCTGTTACCCAATACCTTGATGATTCCACATTAATTTGTGCAGCTTCCTCACTACAGGAATGTCACACATTAACACAGGAATCTTTCCTCTCTATAGAAACATGGCTATCCAATATCCAACTTATTCTAACCCTGCTAAAATCAAACTACTACTCTTTAAACCAACTAGGTCCACCCCATCAAATTCTACCTTTAATATCATGTCCAGTAACAAAATTATTATCTCTCCCACAGAGCACACCAAACTCCTGGGCATAGAGACTGATAATCTAAGATTTGATATTCACATTTCCCAGACCAGCAAGAAAGTTAGCAAAAAACAGGCACCCTCTACAGAAATGGACAATTCCTTACCCAACAAACAAAAGCTACCATAGCCCACACTCACCTAATTTCTACCTGCCTGTATGCCTCACATATTCTCACCAACCTTAGAAAAGCAGACTTAGCTAAGCTCGCCTTCTGCTCTAACAAACTCATTAGATTTGCCTCTGACTCCCCTTTTAACTCTCACCACTGCTTATCCTTGAAGCAGCTCAACTGATTGGAACTTCCTCAACTCCTGCACTACAACCAACTCTCTCTGGCCCATAAAATTCTATAGCAACCAGAAAAAAACCTGCATTGCAAAACCTACTTCACCTCCACACCAATAACAGAAATCTTTGCTCAAGCAACAGACCTATTCTCACAGTCCTATTCTCACAGTAACTTGCATCTTTCGGCTTTTCCCGGTTATGGGTCGCCACAATGAAACTCCGGTCCGCTAATGATTGGTAGTGGATTTTTATGTACTGGGTTACCAGCCCTGATGCACAACCTTCAACGAAGGCATGCCCCATTCACGTATGCCTCCACACAAAAGACACTCTAGCTGAGAATCGAACGGGACAACGTCTTGCTACGAGGCGACAACGCTATCGCAGCACAACCACTGCAGTTCTATTCTAATAATACAGCAAGTGACACCCTCTTTTCTAATTATGTATCCAAAAATATGGAACGCTCTACCCTGTAACATAACTACTATCACTTCCTTCACACAGCTTAAAAAAGCATTAAAACTGCATCTCACTAATAACTGGCTGTGCTCTTGCACTACACCAGGCTAGACCCTCCACTATGCTAGACCCTCCTCCTCCTTAACTATTTCACACCCTAGCATGAACGGATATGACTAGGTTCCATGACTGTATTATACATACAATATAATAAAAATAGATTGTTGTTATGGATTAGACCCTAACAATCTTTAGGAACTGTTGGTTGACACATGTCTCTCCAGCAATGATTGTAATGTTCTTTATATATATTTCCTTAGACTAGTGAATCTATTATTGCAAGATTTCACTGTCTTACTAATTGCATCTAATATGTATGTAAAAACTACTATTAATTAAGACTCTCTGTATTTTGTATGTAATCTTTCTTTGTAAAATTTATAATCTTTGTTGCTACATGTTAGTGATATGGGTGGAACTTTTCATCCCGGGCCTCCACTGAAATTAGACCTGTGTCCATTGGACTATCCCGGTTAACAAATGTAAAAAATAAATAAATAATAAATAAAATAAGTTAGGTATCATTTTAATATAAGTCCATAAGTTCTGTTCATTTCTGTTCAGACATGCTGAAAACACCTTTACTAATATCAACAGCAGGAAGAATGAACAAGTACATAAGACAGAATTACTTCCTATTATGGGTAATGTTTCAATAGCACAAGGTACAGAAAACATTAGATTCAGTCTATGGGATTATTTTCTTTTAACCACTTTAGTACCAGAAGTTCCTGAACTTGAACAGACATATTTAAGCATGCTTGATTTTCTCCGATATTCTTCTCACTAAATCCGTTAAAAAATCATCATACCTTTCAGATTGAATGTTTGGACAGTATCAGAAAAACATATCTTGAAATAATTTCTGACGCATGTACCATATGAAAAAATGTCCAGTTATTCTTTAAAACATATATATATATATATATGTATATACATATATATATATATATATATATATATATATGTATATGTATATATATGTATATGTATATATATATATATATATATATATATATATATATATATATATATATATATATACAATGTGAGTTCCAAAAATTGCTTTGCACATAAATAAAATCCAAGTGACTGAAACAAGAATATCTGTCAATGGTTAAGCTGACATAAAATAAGGATCTATATTACATGAATGAATGTTCATAATATCGAACGAGCTAAAGAGTGAAAATGCTGGACCTCAAATTTGTTATTATGGGGGGCTGTGCCCCCCCCCCCGGTAAATACATATACCAACTCTGAGATCGCACTACAGTGAGGAAAGGGCAAATATTCCGACCGTCACTGTACTGCAATTCCACCAGATGTACTTCGAGGACTGGCATTTTTGTTCTTTAGAGTGTTTGGAATTATGGATATTCGTTCATATAACATAGACCCTAAAATAAACTAGAACAAATATAGATGTTTTCCCTGGCATTAAGCAAGAATTCAATATGATTCTATAGTGAGAAATTAAATTTACCACGCCTTAAACAATTCCCAGTATATGCTGCATTCCTCAACAATATATCAAGTAGTTAAATTCATAGCAGTCTGCTTTACTCAATTATACATATATGTATTTTATATAATCACCTTTATTTCCAGCTCATTTGCCATACTGCTATCTTCTCCAGTCTCCCACTGCTTACCAACAGTATCCTAATGGCATTTTTTCCAGTAATCCCACAAGTAACCCTTCACCAAATTTGTACAGTGACTTTTTGGGAGAGGGAACCCTATGGATATTCCGTTTATGGACAAGGAATGTATACCGTAATCAGGTAAAGTGGACAGGACAATGAGCCATAATACTGCTGTAGCTGGTCATGATCTCTATTTAGCTGGAAGGGACATGCAGTGAGACCAAATGTGTGACAGCATGCACAACTGCAGTGAGATCAAACATGTTTAAGGGATAGGAAACTTGGCAGGTAAATGCTCTTCATCCTGTCACTCACCTGTCCTTTCTAGTAGCCTGTACTCATTCTCACATGCACACTACTGGCAGTGTGGATCGCTTCACCTTTGCACCAGTTTGGTAGCATGCATTTATTATAAATGGTTACAAATGATACCATTTCTACTTATTCACTGCAAGAAACCTACACTAGGCGGACAAACATTAAAAAAAAAATGAAGGTAACTCATGGGATTCTAAAATGAAATTTGCATCTTTCACACAGCTAACAAAAGAAGGAGCCCTCCATGAAGTCTAGACTGGCAATGTTTCCCTGGTGGTCCAGACTCACATCTCATGAGGCAACTAACAGACTGTGCAAATAGGGATCATTCTTCAAATGAATTTGGTGTTGACCGGATACCTTTCACATGGGGCATTATCCATAAAGAACAGTTGTGTAAAATCTTACCATAACCATAGATGTCCTTCTCTTCACTGCTCCAGTATTCTTAACCTGAGGGATGTCCATCTGAAGGCGACCCAATGTCGGCCTGTATACAAAAGTCTTATACTATTGTAGGGTACGTGGGATGTCGCACGAAGGCTGCTGTTGGACACAAGCCATAAAAGCGATGTACGTATTTACCATCTTCAGAACTGAATGGCCCAGGAGAAATGCCAGACTAAGGATATAGATGGTCAGTACATCCAAGCAGAACAATAGTCTAGGGGGAAGGAGGGAGGGATAGAATACTGCAGCAGTGAAGAGAAGGACATCTATGGTTATGATAAGATTTTACATAACTATTCTATGTCCTTCTGTTCACTTGCTGCAGTATTCTTAACCTGACCGGGAGTGCCAAAGCTCAAGAAGGCAGTAAGGAGGAAGGAGCAGAGGAGCTCTCTGTGACAATTGGGGATAGACAGGCGAAGGCTGCCAGCCTAGTCAAATAGAATTTAATACATAATTCTATCATTTGTATAAATAAATGTAAAATACAGGCGTGTGTTTTTAAATGAAAGAAAAACACTGTAAAATGTGAACTTCAAGATTGTTACAACATTGTCCTCTTGCTGTAAAGAAAAACTAAGTCAAGCCTTTCAAATTTGTCTTTTGAAATTGAAATGATTTTATGACATTCTGTCTATTGTGCTAACTAAGGACTAATTGCTAGAGTGTATATGTGAAATGCCTTTTAGTGTTGTATTCTCCTGTGCAGGTGTTAGCTTGATAAATAATGTAAATGGAGTTGCTATTAGCCTGGGAACTCAGAGCAGGTGTCAAGATGATGCAATATGAATATGGGGAAAACCTAAGTGTCAACATGATGTAATCTGGGGAGGACCCAGAAATGTGTTTGTTAATGATGTTTTATAAACTATGTCTCAGAGAGAGACAAAAGAAGCATTTTGATCTGGACATCTAACTTATCAGCACTCTTCTTAAGCTCACATGTAAGTTTCTAGCACTGTGATTCCGTGCAGGAATAGCTGAAGCTAGTAAAGATTAATTAGGTATTTTTCTTTGAAATCAGACCTGTCCTACTGTATTATTTTAAGTTTCTGTGTGATCTGTGAACTCTTAGATATCTCTGTGGTGTAGCAGTTTTATCTTGTGTTTTAATTATTTATTATTAAATATTTTTAAAACCTTCTACCTGTGGCTGATTTGTATAGAGATAAATTACGCTTTACAGTACATTATATATTTATTGAGTTTACTGTCTAAGCCCTTCCAGTAAGCCTTAGACTGAACAGTCACATCACCACTGGATAATAATATTGCATAGTAATAATTGGACATGCTTTTAAAGGCCTTTTAGTAGCTGATATTGTTAACTGGGTGGTGACAGTAATTACTACCGTATAGTCTGGGTAAAGGGGCACAGTTGGAGAATCTGTGTCAGCCTTTCCCAGGAGTGTCTGTGAAGTTGTATAAATACTTATCTCAAAGTGTGTGTGCATTATGTCAGCTACTTGGCAAGGACACAAAGAACTGATTGGACAGAGAGGGTACTGGAGGTTTTAGCTTGCCCAGTTAGGCTGAGACCTGGATCCTATAGCTGTGCCAGTGGGGAGTCTTACTGGGGACCTGATGAGCATGGGAGCAACCGGCCCCAGACTGACTGTGATCTCTGTGTGCACTTAAGGGAAATTGTACTTTACTGTGTGTATTAGTTATCCTTTCTTCCTCTAGGAGACAACCTCCCTGGTGCTAGTGGTGAGGATTGAGGCTCCTTGATTGCTGGGACAGGGCACAGTCGTCACAAGTGTTTGGCAGTGGTGGGATCTACTTCACATACTAATTGGCTTGTAGTGGTGTGGGTAGAGCGAATTCCTGTAGCTTATGTACAGTGATATCTAAAAGTGTTTTGTACTCTAAAACAGCCACGCAGTGTATACCAGAGTTCAGATCACAATTGTTTATTTCTTTTGTTAGCTTAGTGTTAATCAGGGTGAGCAGGCAGCATGTCAGCAGAAGTGTATGGAAAGCTGACAAGGAGCCAGCTGGCGGAGATGTGCCAGGTTAGGGGACTGGTGCATGGAAACCTGACTAAAGCAGACCTGATTTCGGCCTTGGTTACAGCTGCATCAGAAAGCAGCAGCCTGTAGGATAATCAGACTGACAGTGGAGATACAATATCCACAAAGAATGGACAGCTCAACCTTTCTGCAGAGGACTTAAAAATCCAGCTGGAGCTAAAGAGACTTGAGTTGGAGGCCAGGTGTATGGAACTAGAAACAGCCGAGAAAATGAGGAGTCTACAAGCTGAGGAAAATGAACGGCAGAGGAAGCATGAGATGGAAATGCTGACTCTTCGCCAGAGTCATGGAGGTAATGGGGAAGGGAGTAACTGGACCCCAGAAGCACAACAGGTCAGTAAATTTCTTCCACAGTTTAAAGAGGGGGATAATTTTGATAGCTTCATTCATATGTCTGAGCGGGTATGCAAACATTATGAAGTTAACCAAGGGCTCTGGGTATGGTTCCTGACCCTCTTACTCCATGGTAAAGCTGCAACTTCTTTAGCAAAAGTGCATGACACTGACTGTTCTGATTATACTGCTGTAAAAAGACATTTGTCAGAATATTTTAAGCTAACACCTGAAATGTATAGGGAAAAGTTTTGTGAGCATAGACGCAAGGCAGATGAAAATGTATGTGAATATGTTGTTGAAGTGAACACTTATTTTCATAGATGGGTGAGTGGATGTCAGGTCACCACTGTTGAAGGGCTGGCAGACCTATTGGTAAGGGAACAAGCCCTTAGCACTTTGCCTGAGGACACGAGGATCTGGTTAGCTGATAGACAGTGTGCTACTTCAGAGGAGTTGGGGAAGAAGGGAGGCCTATACCTAGCAAGCAGGGCAGCCCTGCACAGGAAAGGGACCCCCAGTACTGCTCATGGGTCTAAAGGAACCCATGATGGGCAGCGCAGACTGCCCCAACAGAATCTGCCAGTAGCAGAGAGAGAGAGACAAAAGAAGCATTTTGATCTAGACATCTAACTTATCAGCACTCTGCTTATGCTCACATGTAGGTTTCTAGCACTGTGATTCCTTGTAGGAATAGCTAAAGCTAGTAAAGATTAATTAGGTATTTTCTTTGAAATCAGACCTGTCCTACTGTATTATTTTAAGTTTCTGTGTGATCTGTGAACTCTTAGATATCTCTGTGGTGTAGTAGTTTTGTCTTGTGTTTTAATTATTTATTATTAAATATTGTTAAAACCTTCTACCTGTGACTGATTTGTGTACAGATAAACTATGCTTTAGAGTACATTATATGTTTATAGAGTTTACTGTCTAAGCCCTTCCAATAAGCCTTAGACTGAATAGTCACATTACCATTGGATAATAATATTGCACAGTAACAACTAGACACGCTTTTAAGAGCCTTTTAGTAGCTGATATTGTTAACTGGGCGGTGGCAGTAATTACTACTATATAGTCTGGGTAAAGGGGCACCATTGGAGAATCTGTGACAGCCTTTCCCAGGAGTGTCTGTGAAGTTGTATAAATACTTATCTCAAAGTGTGTGCGTGTGTGTGTTGTGTAGGCTACTTGGCAGAGACATGAAGCACTGGTTGGACAGAGAGGGTACTGGAGGTTTTAGCTTGCCCAGTTAGGCTGAGACCTGGACCCTATAGCTGTGCCAGTGGGGAGTCTTACTGGGGACCTGGTGAGCATGGGAGCAGCCAGCCCCAGACTGACTGTGATCTCTGTGTGCACTTAAGGGAAATTGTACTTTACTGTGTGTATTAGTTATCCTTTCCTCTTCTAGGAGACGACCTCCCTGGTGTTAGTGGTGAGGATTGAGGCTCCCTGATTGCTGGGCCAGGGCATGGTCATCACACTCTCAATGAAGCCATGTAAAATGACTTTAGCAAACCTGGCTCTGGATCTGGAAATGCCATCCAATTTGTAGTGTTTGGTAAAGGTATGGCAAGAAGTCCAGCTGGTTGCTTTAAGAATGATGCTGTTTTCCAACCCCTTGAAGAATGCCTGAGAGGAAGCCACAGCCCTGGCAGAGTGGGCCTTCATGAGTGAAGAGAGCCTCTTTCCATGGAAGGTGTAACAGAGGCAAATAGTCTTTGAAATCCAAGAAGAAATGGTCTGCTTGGAAATAGGTAAACCCAGAGCCCTGGGATGAAAGTTCACAAACAGCTGATCAGATTTCCTGACAGCTTTAGTCTTGTCCAGGTCTAAGAATGTAGTACCTTCTCACTGTGTTTTTTTGGAGAAGGGAAGAAGGTAGGTAGCTGAATGGATTGGTTAAGGGATAAGTCATTAATCACTTTTGGCATAAAGGAAGGATTTGTTCTCAAGGATACCCTATCCCTATTAAATTCAAAGAAGGGGGGCACCGCCATAATGGCTTGAAGTTCCAAGACCCTTTTGGCTGAGGTCAAGGCCACTAGTAAAACAGTTTTCCAAGAGCAATGTTTGAGGGAGGTCAAAGCTTTCCTAGAACAAACTTAAGGTCCCAAGGAGGAAGAATAGGTTTCCTGGGAGACCTAATGTGAAGGATGCCCTTAAGGAATTGCTTCACCTCAAATCTGGATGCTAGAGGGGGAGAAAGAGGCAAACAAACAGAAATAGCTGACGTGTGCTTTGACAGAGGAGTAAGCCAAGCCAGCAGAGAGCAATTCACACAATTAAGACAGAACCACTGGGATTCCCACTTTCAGTGAGTCTTAGTTCTTAGAGAGACACCAGAGTGAAAATCTTTTCCACTTGGAAACGTATGACTTTCTGGTACTGGGTTTTCTGCTCGCCTGCAAAACCCTGAGGACGTCCTCTAAGAACAGGTGTCTGATGGGGATTAGAATTCTATCACTCACAGTGTCACATGTAGTGTTGACAGGTGTGGATGTATCAGCGATCCTTTGTTCAGTATGAGTAGATCCACTTTGTGGGGTAACTTGTAGTGATGACCCTTGGTTACATGTAGAAGGAAGAGGAACCAGAGCTATCTTGGCCAAAAGGGAGTCACCAGCAAGATTTTTGTTTGATCGTGTTGAATCTTTAACAGGACCTCTGGTATTAGAGGAAGAGGAGGGAATGCATAAAGAAACATCCCCTTCCAAGAGAAGAAAAAGGCATCTACCTTCCTAACCAGAGGACTTGGGATTCTGGCACAAAAGTTTGGAAGTTGTCTGTTCAGGGCAGAGGCAAATAAGTCTACTTGGTAATACCCCATTGGTGGAGTATGTTCAGGAACATGTCCCTGTGAAGTATCCATTCATGGGATTGAGTCAGGGACGTGCTTAAGGTGTCTGCCACAAGATTCCAGTTGGAAGGAAAGCACACTGCTTGAACAGTCATGTGGTATTGGGTCATACATTCCCATACCAGAAGAGCCAATCTGCAAAGGAGATAGGATTTGGTTCCCCCGTTTGTTCACATAGCAGAGGATTGTCATGTTGTCTATGAGCAGTTGTAGAGAGCCTGTGGAAAGGAGAGGTTGAAATGCTTGTACAGCTTGTACCAATGCTTGTGTTTCCCTGATGTTGATGTGTTCTGTTTTTTGGGAGGGAGACCAAATTCCCTGAACTATGAATTTGCCCAAGGCTGCTCCCCAGCCCAAGTCTGATGCATCTGTGAAGAGTTCTGGGACTGAGCAGAGAGGATGCAGAGGTAGACTTTGATTTAGGTCTATCAGTTAGATCCACCAGAGCAGCTCCCTCTTTAGGCAAGGAATGAGGGGGACTTTGTATACTAGTGGGTGAGAATGCTGGGTCCACATCAGTCTGAGGAGCCACTGGAATTTCCTCATGTGGAGTTTTACCGACAGTATTATGGGAATGGCTGAAGCCATGAATCTCATCACCCTGAGAAACTCCCTGGCCATGATGTGAGTGAAGTGGGGGAGGGAGTGAAAAAAGGACCGAAGCTCCTGCACCTTCTGAGGTGGAACTGACACTCTCATAATGTCTGTACAGATTTAACAACCCAGGAAAATGTGGTCTTGTGATGGGGTGAGGACTGACTTCCTGTGGTTGATGGTGAATCCCACTTTCCGGAGGAGGGGAAATGGTGGTCTCCAGGTTTTGGAGTAGAGTGTGGTATGTTGGGGTCTTTAAGAGCAGGTCATCCAGGTATAGGAAGATCTGGATGCCCAAAAGTCTGCAGTGTGCAATCACTGGAGCCAGGCATTTTGTGAATACCCTTGGTACTGTATAAAGACCAATGGGCAAGGTACAGAATTAAAAATGCAAGGAACCCAAAGAAAAATGTAGGAATTTCCTGAACATGGGGTGAATGGGGATGTTAAGGTAAGCATCTTTTATGTCTAGATATGCCATGGATCCTTGTGGAAGGATAAGGGTGAAAAGAGTTTAGACTGTCAACATTCTAAGGGTAGGTACCTTTAAGAAGGTACAAGCAATAATAAAATACACCACTAGCAAATAAAGGTACATACACAGTTCGAAAAGAGGTACCATACAATAGAAAATAATAAAATCAGCCGTGCAGAGTCCACCCAGGCAGTCGTTCGAATAATAACTTTCAGATAAAACACCAGTAAGCAGTCCAACAAGATACTTAAAAGCCCATCGAATTTAATAAAGACTTTTGAATCTAATTTCGGATTTTTATTGGAGGAAACTATTGGAAAGAGTTTTGCGGTCTGAATAATGCTCTGAATAGACACTTGAACTTGTGTTCGATGGGCTTTTAAGTATCTTGTTGGACTGCTTACTGGTGTTTTATCTGAAAATTATTACTCGAACGACTGCCTGGGTGGACTCTGCACAGCTGATTTTATTATTTTCTATTTTATGGTACCTTTAAGAAGGTGTTGAGATGGGATAAATCCAGTACTGTTCTCCATGGGTCATCCTTGCTGGGTACTAAAAACATTCTTGAAAAGAAGCATTTCCCTCTCGAGGTTTGAGGAACCTTTTGAAAGGGGCATTGTAGCCAAAGCTCCCAAAGGAATTTTGGGAAGAGGGGCAACTGCTCTAGGGGGGTTGAGAGATGCCCATGAAGGTGGGGATGAAGTGCCAAACCATGAAGTATCCTTTTTTGATTATGAAAAGAACCCAGGTGTCTTAGGTGATGCTTTCTCAGACCCTGTGAGCATTTGACAGGTGAAGGAAAAGAGAGACATCTGCAGGGTAGTCACTGACTCCCTGCTTTGTCAGGAAAGGACTGCCTTTGTTGTGAGGATGGCTGAGATCTCCTGGGCTTCTGTTGTCTCTTGCCTCACTGGAAGACTTACTGGAGGAGTGTTGAGTGCAGCTATGGAAGAAGACAGGATTAGAAAGAAAATTCCTATGAAACCTGGCACAGGAGAAACCAGAATGTGTTTCAACTCCTTGAGTTCCTTGTTTTTTTTTTCCTTTAGGGACATAGAGAGGGTGCTGCCTTATCAAATAAGGCTGACTTGTCTAGTGGTGCATCCATTAATTTAGATTTGAAGTCATCCTTAAGGGGCTGCAACTTGAGCCAGGAAAATCTTCTAAGAACTGAACCAGTAGCAGCTGCCCTGGCACAAGCATCCACAGCATCACAGTTGCATTTAATGGAGTGTCATTCCACTTGGGAGGAAGCGCCCAGGACAGCTAGAGCCAAGGCTTTTCCTTCAGACTCTGGAAGATCTGCAATGGGAGTAGATGCCTGAGACAAAAGCTCTAAGGAGTACTTTGTCATACATGTCTGATAATTGATGGCCCTGAAAGCCAAGGTGGCTGATATATAAGAGTTTTTACCCAGTCTCTGAAGAGGTCTACTCTCTCTTTGTCTGAAAGGAGAAGATTGGAGGAGGGAAGCATCCTAGAAGGTTTATCAGTAGCTACAGAAATGACTGCTGGGTCTGCGGCAGGGCACGTAAAGAGGAATTTACGATCCTCAGGGACCTTGTAGAAGCAGTCTGGTTTCTTGGGGGCAAAGGCCTGGGAGTCTGGGGTTTGTGAAGCATTGTGAAAGGCATCCAGAAATGCAGGATGCAAAGATGGAACTGCAGAGGGGCCAGGGACATCAGCTTGTAGATATTGACAGTATATTTTCTAGACATCAGAAATTTGGGAATTATCCCATTTAAAGTGTTCTCCCATTTTCAGGAGAGTTTCCCCAAAGGACATCTCTTCCATAGGGGAGTCAGCACTGACTGATTCCTCTTCAGTGGAAACATATTCCTGAGAAGTGGGAATTTGTGCAGAATAATCCAGAGATTCCTCTTCAGCAGATAAGAATTCATTAGATGAGTCACTGTTCCTATTCCTTTTTTGAGAAGGTAGGGGAGCAGTGGTAGGAGCAGGCTGAGAGGAAGGTGGCTTGAGTGCCATGAAGGTCTGACACAAGCTTTGAGAAAAGCCCTGCCAATCTGTAAGGACCACTCTGGTAGGGGACAAATGCTTAGTGTTTTGATTTTTTTCTTTGCAGGAGAAACAATTCTATGCAATGTCGTAGGACCAGACAAAAGCCTACCTTCAAAGTGTCTGTCTCTATCTGTTTTCTTGTTGACTGTGAGGCAAACCCCAGGACCCTCAGTACTTTTGAGTCTAAGTTATTCCATGAAATCCAGATTGGATGTCTGTTTGACCTCCACAGACATGCTCATGGCTGAAGTCAAAGTGACCTCAGAATTGGGCTCAGCCCTTGAATCTGTCCCTGAACTCAGATGAACCTCTGAGTTGACAAACATCTTGGGAGAAATGTCTTATGGTAGAGGTGCAGCAGAAGCTGCAGACTGAGGTTTCTTGGTCTTGTGCTTCACTGGCATGGCATCGGACCCTGAGGTACCTTCCATACACTTAGCTAACAGCTTAAGCCATTGGTTCTCTTAATAAATAGCAAGAGAGGAAAGCCTGCTTCTAAGAGTCTTTGGAATGAAGGACTGGCAAATGCTACAGTCCTTGTGGTTATGGTTAGGGCCTAGTCAAAAGCGACAGTGAGAATGGCTGTCCTTATGTGGAATTTGTCTTCCATACTGGCACGTACCCTTTTTGGATGACATAAACAAAACAGTTGTAAGAAAAAATATTCCTCAACAGGGCACTTATCTGGCAAAAGGCTGACATTGCAAATGCTGTAACGATCAGGCCGATGCTTGGAATAGTGTTCTAACTGGCAGTAGAAAAGTTCTGAGGATGGTACTTGCATATTCCACTTTATGGCCTACACCTGACAGCAGCCTACGTGCAACATCCCATGTACCCTAAAGTGGTATAAGACTTTTGTAGACTGGCCGATGTCAGGTCACCTTCAAGCAGGAGATCCCTCAGGTTAAGAATACCGCAGCAAGAGAATAGAAGGACATGTTACAGTTACAAGGAAAACAGTAATAAAAGGAATATGTTTACAAAGCAGACAATCAGTGGCATAGCTAGACTTTGTGCCGCCCAGGGCTGCCTTCGAGTTTGCCACCCCTTCACCCTCACAAAATCATGGTCAAATGGCCCCCCCCCCCCATGCAACCACTCCACGTTCTATAAATTCATACTAGCGGAACACATAGTTGTTTCAAATTCTTGTTCCTGGTCATGAAGTCTAGAAACTCTTAAAAGTTGACCTCTTACCACATTTTCAAAAATATTTTTAAAGAATTTATAGAACGTGGTTATAAACCTTTTGAAGTTAGTAAAGCATGTGAGAGGGTTAAGTCAGACAGACAAAGTAGTGGACGTCCGTTTTTTTCATGCAAAGAAAACAAGAAAGACTGCCCATAATATTTGTTATAGCAATGGAGCTTATTGTATGACTTTTAGTACTGACATCATAGATATAAAAAATATTATCACAAAAAATTGGCATATTTTATCTTCTGATCCTACTCTACATGAGTTTGTTAGTGCAGCTCCAAACTTCATTTCTAAAAATAAAAAGTCGTTGAAAAGACAGCTCTGTTTCCCTAATACAAGTAAGTGAAGGCAACCTAGTATTAGAACAACTAGTTTTGGCACCTCTATCTGTGGCAAATGCACTTTTTGTAAATACATTGATGTATCTAATACATTTATTCAACCAGACAATGGTAATCATTATGTTTTCAAAGTTAAAGCTAATTGTGACACTAAAAACTTAGTTTACTTAGCACAGTGTGTGACGTGTTCAAAATGTTATATAGGAAAAATTAATGGGCGACTTAAGGAACGAATTAGAGACCATTATTATTGTGCAAATAAAGACCATAGTTATAGTGCCCTAGCTAAACACATTCTAGAGAAAGGCACTAACCATTGGTTCAAGTTTATGTCAGTAGAAGTAATCTATGAACGTTTTAGGTTGGGTGATATAACTACCGTCACAGAAGGGAAAGAATTAAGTTGGACTATCAGCACATAGAGGTGCAGGCTTGAATGAATCAGTACCTCTTAAGCCAGTTCTGAAAGAAAGAAAGCTTTTTAAATAGGTATCTTGCTGTGTGTGTCTTTATGCCAACAGCCATTTATGGTTACTGCCTTAAAAGAAAGCTGTGCCTTTAAAATTTTTATGGCTATTGTATCTACATGTTTTTTATTGGTAGATATTTAACTGATTGTATTTTAAATATCTGAGAAGTTGCTGTTTTTTTGTATGGTCTGAAGAAGCGATTTTATCGTGAATGCGCTCACCTGTGTTCGAATAAAAGTCTGTTTGGATTTTATACTGCTCTTTGCCATTTGCTTTTTATTGGTTTGCTGTGGTGCTGTGTTCTACATTTTTGTTCATATTTAGGACCATGCAAACATACGTGTTCTTAGATTTACCTTCCTGATTGTATTAAATGATATTCCTTGTATAATACAGCACACTTGTTAGAGCATGTTTTAAACGTACTGTTTTGAACATTTTTACAGTAAGTAGGGCTGTTGTTAACATTTTGGGGGCCCCCAGCAAATGTCAAGTTGGGGGCCCCTAGGCACTTCCAGTATAAGTATCATTCTGTCAGTGCCACACCTCCTAAGAAACCTTTTAGTTTGTGTTGCAAACTTTTAGGAATACTATGCACAGACATACCTTAGTTACAAGCTGTTACATTACAACAGGCCTACATACCACACTTTGTTGACCTGTGGAACAAAGGTACACTTACAGTTACTGGCATTTAATTGCAACAATGATACATTACAATAACTATATGTACAGGTCTGGACTTAAATGAAGTGATGACTAGAACTACTGATTCAACCACCCCAGCACACCCTCCAGTCCTCTTCTCTGATCCACCACCCCCTTTTGGGCTCCCCATACCATCCACATTACTTTTTTCTTCCTTTTCTCACATTTTGCCTTACTCTCAGCTTTTTTAAGAAGCCATAACTTTCTATATGCTCTGAAGTGTATTTTAAAGTTTTTTTTTTACAAACCTTTTTAATCTAATAATGGCTTGAACAAAAATTATTATTAAGGAAATAAATTCACTGTTACTGTTCATCTTTAGTTTTCTTTGCATTCTTTCAGCACGCCATTCCTGAACAAGACAGCACAGTAATAACCATTTAGGAAGTAACTCAATTAAGCTGGTGCCCCCAAAGCCATAGGGGTTATATATGTGCCCTGGGATGCATTTTAGAGCATTTTCTCAGCATTTTACTCCAATGGTGGTCTAAACTAAAATTGTGAAAAAGAAAAGAATTTTAGACTTATTTTTTTCTTTCAAGGAAGACATAAGCTGTGCCCAAGGCTTAAATATTAAAAACTGACAAAATAGTAGCTCACAATGAACTAACAACCAGTTGTGGAAATACATAGGTCTTATCTGGGAATACTGCCTCCTTCCCTAAACCCCCACAGAAGACAATCACTGCCTATACATTCCTCTGGTGTTAGACTAGGATGAAAGCAGAGGTTTAAATTGCCTTAGCCATATATTTCAAGTGACTGCTGATATATGTATACATAGCATGCTTCCTCACCCCTACCCTCAAAGTCAGCCCCATGTATATGTGCCTGATGTGTGATTGTGAGAATGATTTCTGTAATATATTCTAACTTTTTGCTCTTTGACATTACACCACCCCTACACAAGCTATAGTAACCTTCTTTTTATACCTCTGAGGTCTGTGAGAAAAGTAAATAAACAATGACCACACTGTCCTCAGCTCAATCACAAGCTATAATGACTTCATGTGCACACCTCTAAGGTTTGACTGTGATGAAAATTAAAGTTGTAATAACCACACAATCCCCAGATCCCAGCAGCTTTCTGTACACACACACATTTGAGCAGGGCTGGTTTTAGAATGGGTGTGGTTAAAACCAGAGGTTATTATTAGCTTTATCCTAAAAGGTTCATATCTCAGCATTGTTCAGGTTAAACAGCTCAATCAGAAAACTGATACATTTTTGTCCTCGTTTCTCTTCGGTTAGCAGTAGCTTTTGTGGGGATCCTCACAGAGTCCAGAATGATTAAAGGAACACCCAGTATCAATTTATACAGTCTGGTATTGCCACACCAGATAAGTGACTGCTGTTTAGCAGTCGTCAAATAGCAGCAGGGGTAAGTCACTTATTTACCTCATTGGGCAGTAATACATACCTATCACTGTCCCTGATTTCACAGCCCTTCCCTGATTTTTATACATTTGCTTTCTCCTTCGCAAAAACTTTGATTTGCTGGTAAATCATTCAGGATTACAAACAGTCAATCGATCCAGACATCTGAGTTTTATACTTATGGTCCAAAAATATGTGTTGATGCAAAAGGTATTGTTCTACTAACTTTTTAAGTGCATTAGAGTAATATTTAAAATGTAGTCCTGATTCTGAGCCTTTATTCTATTATTTTTGGGATTGCACTGAATTCTTAAGCCAAAGAATTATCAGCTCTTCTTAAAATCCAAAATTTGCACCAACATAACTCACTCTGGGTTGCTGATCTCTCTAGTGCTTACCTTGGTCACTCTGGGTTACTGATCTCTCTAGTGCTTAACTTGGTCACTCTGGGTTACTGATCTCTCTAGTGCTTACCTTGGTCACTCTGGGCTGCTGATCTCTCTAGTGCTTACCTTGGTCACTCTGGGCTGCTGATCTCTCTAGTGCTTATCTTGGTCACTCTGGGCTACTGATCTCTCTAGTGCTTACCTTGGTCACTGTGGGCTGTTGATCTCTCTAGTGATTACCTTGGTCACTCTGGGCTGCTGATCTCTCTAGTGCTTACCTTGGTCACTCTGGGCTACTGAACTCTCTAGTGCTTACCTTGGTCAGTCTGGGCTACTGATCTCTCTAGTGCTTATCTTGGTCACTCTGGGCTACTGATCTCTCTAGTGCTTACCTTGGTCACTGTGGGCTGCTGATCTCTCTAGTGCTTACCTTGGTCACTGTGGGCTGCTGATCTCTCTAGTGCTTACCTTGGTCACTCTGGGCTGCTGATATCTCTAGTGCTTACCTTGGTCACTGTGGCATGCCGATATCTCTAGTGCTTAACTTGGTCACTCTGGACTACTGAACTCTCTAGTGCTTACCTTGGTCACTGTGGGCTGCTGATCTCCCTAGTGCTTACCTTGGTCACTGTGGGCTGCTGATCTCTTTAGTGCTTACCTTGGTCACTCTGGGCTACTGACTGCTCTAGTGCTTACCTTGGTCACTCTGGGCGACTGATCTCTCTAGTGCTTACCTTGGTCACTCTGGACTACTGATCTCTCTAGTGCTTACCTTGGTCACTGTGGGCTGCTGATCTCTCTAGTGCTTACCTTGGTCACTGTGGGCTGCTGATCTCTCTAGTGCTTACCTTGGTCACTCTGGGCTGCTGATCTCTCTAGTGCTTACCTTGGTCACTGTGGGCTGCTGATCTCTCTAGTGCTTACCTTGGTCACGGTGGGCTGCTGATCTCTCTAGTGCTTCTCTTGGTCACTGTGGGCTGCTAATCTCTCCTGTGCTTACCTTGGTCACTCTGGGCTGCTGTTCTCTCTAGTGTCTACCTTGGTCACTGTGGGCTGCTGATCTCTCTAGTGCTTACCTTGGTAACTCTGGGCTACTGATCTCTCTAGTGCTTACCTTGGTCACTGTGGGCTGCTGATCTCTCTAGTGCTTACCTTGGTCACTGTGGGCTGCTGATCTCTCATGCTTACCTTGGTCACTCTGGGCTGCTGATCTCTCTAGTGCTTACCTTGGTCACTCTGGGCTGCTGACCTCTCTAGTGCTTACTTTGGTCACTCTGGGCTACTGATCACTCTAGTGCTTACCTTGGTCACTCTGGGCCGCTGATCTCTCTAGTGCTTACCTTGGTCACTCTGAGCTGCTGATCTATCTAGTGCTTACCTTGGTCAGTCTGGGCTACTGATCTCTCTAGTGCTTACCTTGGTCACTCTGGGCTGCTGATCTCTCTAGTGCTTACCTTGTTCACTCTGGGGTACTGATAGTGCTTACCTTGGTCACTCTGGGCTGCTGATCTCTCTAGTGCTTACCTTGTTCACTCTGGGGTACTGATAGTGCTTACCTTGGTCACTCTGGGCTACTGATCTCTCTAGTACTTACTTTGGTCACTCTGGGCTGCTGATCTCTCTAGTGCTTACCTTGGTCACTCTGGGCTGCTGGTCTCTCTAGTGCGTACATTGGTCACTATGGGCTACTGATCTCTCTAGTGTTACCTTGGTCACTCTGGGCTGCTGATAGTGCTTACCTTGGTCACTCTGGGCTGTTGATCTCTCTAGTGCTAACCTTGGTCACTGTGGGCTGTTGATCTCTCTAGTGATTACCTTGGTGACTCTGGGCTACTGATCTCTCTATTGCTTACCTTGGTCACACTGAGCTGCTGATCTTTCTAGTGCTTACCATGGTCACTCTGGGCTGCTGATCTCTCTAGTGCTTACCTTGGTCACTCTGGGCTACTAATCTCTCTAGTGCTTACCTTGGTCACTCTGGGCTGCTGATCCCTCTAGTGCTTACCTTGGTGACTCTGGGCTGTTCATCTCTCTAGTGCTTACCATGGTCACTCTGGTCTGTTGATCTCTCTATCGCTTACCTTGGTCACTCTGGGCTGCTGATCTCTCTAGTGCTTACCTTGGTCACTCTGGGCTGCTGATCTCTCTAGTGCTTACCTTGGTCACTCTGGGCTGCTGATCTCTCTAGTGCTTACCTTGGTCACTCTGGGCTGCTGATCCCTCTAGTGCTTACCCTGGTGACTCTGGGCTGTTGATCTCTCCAGTGCTTACCTTGGTCACTCTGGGCTACTGATCTTCTCTGTGCTTACCTTGGTCACTCTGGGCTACTGATCTCTCTAGTGCTTACTTTGGGCACTCTGGGCTACTGATCTCTCTAGTGCTTACCTTGGTCACTGCGGGCTGCTGATCTCTCTAGTGCTTACCTTGGCCACTCTGGGCTGCTGATCCCTCTAGTGCTTACCCTGGTGACTCTGGGCTGTTGATCTCTCCAGTGCTTACCTTGGTCACTCTGGGCTACTGATCTTCTCTGTGCTTACCTTGGTCACTCTGGGCTACTGATCTCTCTAGTGCTTACTTTGGTCACTCTGGGCTACTGATCTCTCTAGTGCTTACCTTGGTCACTGCGGGCTGCTGATCTCTCTAGTGCTTACCTTGGTCACTCTGGGCTGCTGATCCCTCTAGTGCTTACCCTGGTGACTCTGGGCTGTTGATCTCTCCAGTGCTTACCTTGGTCACTCTGGGCTACTGATCTTCTCTGTGCTTACCTTGGTCACTCTGGGCTACTGATCTCTAGTGCTTACTTTGGTCACTCTGGGCTACTGATCTCTCTAGTGCTTACCTTGGTCACTGCGGGCTGCTGATCTCTCTAGTGCTTACCTTGGTCACTCTGGGCTGCTGATCCCTCTAGTGCTTACCCTGGTGACTCTGGGCTGTTGATCTCTCCAGTGCTTACCTTGGTCACTCTGGGCTACTGATCTTCTCTGTGCTTACCTTGGTCACTCTGGGCTACTGATCTCTCTAGTGCTTACTTTGGTCACTCTGGGCTACTGATCTCTCTAATGCTTACCTTGGTCACCGCAGGCTGCTGATCTCTCTAGTGCTTACCTTGGTCACTCTGGGCTACTGATCTCTCTAGTGCTTACCTTGGTCACTCTGCACTGCTGACCTCTCTAGTGCTTACCTTGGTCACTCTGGGCTGCTGATCTCTCTAGTGCTTACCTTGGTGACTCTGGGCTACTGATCTCTCTAGTGCTTACCTTGGTCACTGTGGGCTGCTGATCTCTCTAGTGCTTACCTTGGTCACTCTGGGCTACTAATCTCTCTAGTGCTTACCTTGGTCACTCTGGGCTGCTGATCCCTCTAGTGCTTACCTTGGTGACTCTGGGCTGTTCATCTCTCTAGTGCTTACCATGGTCACTCTGGTCTGTTGATCTCTCTATTGCTTACCTTGGTCACTCTGGGCTGCTGATCTCTCTAGTGCTTACCTTGGTCACTCTGGGCTGCTGATCTCTCTAGTGCTTACCTTGGTCACTCTGGGCTACTGATCTCTCTAGTGCTTACCTTGGTCACTCTGGACTACTGATCTCTCTAGTGCTTACCTTGGTCACTCTGGGCTGCTGATCTCTCTAGTGCTTACCTTGGTCACTCTGGGCTACTGATCTCTCTAGTGCTTACCTTGGTCACTGAGGGCTGCTGATCTCTCTAGTGCTTACCTTGGTCACCATGGGCTACTAATCTCTCTTGTGCTTACCTTGGTCACTCTGGGCTGCTGTTCTCTCTAGTGTCTACCTTGGTGACTCTGGGCTGTTCATCTCTCTAGTGCTTACCATGGTCACTCTGGTCTGTTGATCTCTCTATTGCTTACCTTGGTCACTCTGGGCTGCTGATCTCTCTAGTGCTTACCTTGGTCACTCTGGGCTGCTGATCTCTCTAGTGCTTACCTTGGTCACTCTGGGCTGCTGATCTCTCTAGTTCTTACCTTGGTCACTCTGGGCTACTAATCTCTCTAGTGCTTACCTTGGTCACTCTGGGCTGCTGATCCCTCTAGTGCTTACCCTGGTGACTCTGGGCTGTTGATCTCTCCAGTGCTTACCTTGGTCACTCTGGGCTACTGATCTTCTCTGTGCTTACCTTGGTCACTCTGGGCTACTGATCTCTCTAGTGCTTACTTTGGTCACTCTGGGCTACTGATCTCTCTAGTGCTTACCTTGGTCACTGCGGGCTGCTGATCTCTCTAGTGCTTACCTTGGTCACTCTGGGCTGCTGATCCCTCTAGTGCTTACCCTGGTGACTCTGGGCTGTTGATCTCTCCAGTGCTTACCTTGGTCACTCTGGGCTACTGATCTTCTCTGTGCTTACCTTGGTCACTCTGGGCTACTGATCTCTCTAGTGCTTACTTTGGTCACTCTGGGCTACTGATCTCTCTAGTGCTTACCTTGGTCACTGCGGGCTGCTGATCTCTCTAGTGCTTACCTTGGTCACTCTGGGCTACTGATCTCTCTAGTGCTTACCTTGGTGACTCTGGACTGCTGACCTCTCTAGTGCTTACCTTGGTCACTCTGGGCTGCTGATCTCTCTAGTGCTTACCTTGGTCACTCTGGACTACTGAACTCTCTAGTGCTTACCTTGGTCACTGTGGGCTGCTGATCTCCCTAGTGCTTACCTTGGTCACTCTGGGCTACTGATCTCTCTGGTGCTTACCTTGGTCACTCTGTGCTGCTGATCTCTCTAGTGCTTACCTTGGTCACTCTGTGCTACTGATCTCTCTAGTGCTTACCTTGGTCACTCTGGGCTGCTGATCTCTCTAGTGCTTACCTTGGTCACTCTGTGCTACTGATCTCTCTAGTGCTTACCTTGGTCACTCTGGGCTGCTGATCTCTCTAGTGCTTACCTTAGTCATTCTGGGCTGCTGATCTCTCTCTAGTGCTTACCTTGGTCACTCTGGGCTGCCTATCTCTCTAGTGCTAACCTTGGTCACTGTGGGCTGTTGATCTCTCTAGTGCTTACCTTAGTCACTCTGGGCTACTGATAGTGCTTACCTTGGTCACTCTGGGCTGCTGATCTCTCTAGTGCTTACCTTGGTCACTGTGGGCTACTGATCTCTCTAGTGCTTTCCTTGGTCACTCTGGGCTGCTGATCTCTCTAGTGCTCACCTTGGTCACTCTGGGCTGCTGATAGTGCTTACCTTGGTCACTCTGCGCTGCTGATCTCTCTAGTGCTTTTCTTGGTCACTCTGGGCTGCTGATCTCTCTAGTGCTTTCCTTGGTCACTCTGGGCTGCTGATCTCTCTAGTATTTACCTTGGTCACTGTGGGCTGCTGATCTCTCTAGTGCTTACCTTGGTCACTCTGAGCTGCTGACCCCTCTAGTGCTTACCTTGGTCACTCTGAGCTGCTGACCCCTCTAGTGCTTACCTTGGTCACTCTGAGCTGCTGATCTCTCTAGTGCTTACCTTGGTCACTCTGAGCTGCTGACCTCTCTAGTGCTTACCTTGCTCATGTTCATTATCAGCTTCATCCTAACAGGGTCATATCACAGACCTGTTTAGGTTAAAGAGCATAATTAGGAAATTAATAAATTTTTTCTTCCTCATTTTTCCCCAACCTGCAGCAGTTTTTGTGGGGCCCCCACACAGTCAAGGATGATTAATGGGGACCCCCTGCAGCCACGGGTATAGCAAGTGGAGAAAATGCCCAACAGCAGGATTTAACTAAGCCACCGGCATTATGTCAGTGGTAAAATATTTAATAGAATTCTGATGCCTGTTACTTGACAAAACACTGTTACTACATCCAGAAATATTTATTTATTTATTTATTTATTTTACATTTGTTGAATGGGATAGTCCGACTGGATGAATGTCCATTTTCAGCGGAGGCCCGGGGAGAAAAGCTCCACATTAAGACAATTTACAAGACAAAAATATTGACCATATACAATACAGACAGGTAAAACATTTCAAATACAGAAACATTTATATAGTACTGTTACAGTAACATACCAACATACCCGACTAATTTTAAAGGAAGTATAAATAAGAGTTATCCATGTAGTTTATTAAGTATACAAGAATGCTATACTAGCTTTAGTTTGTTTGACAGACATGCAACAAAATATCAGGATAAGATAACTTGCTGTGGTTAGGGGCCCCCAGGGAACAGGGGGCCTCCAGTGACCACAGGGTTCGCTGGTGCCTAAAGCCGGCTATGCAGTAAGCAATGCAACAACACGTATGAACCAATAATGAGAAAACTGCCCAGTTCAGAGCATTTCCATCATAAAAGTCTACTCAAACTTCTGTCATTACAATCCACCAATATCAGTAAATATGCACAATCTCTGCAGAAGTAAAGGTAATCTAAATAATTCCACATTAAAGAGATCTGTAACTAATGAGGAGGTTGCTGCTAGTAAACAACTTTGTATTTCATTGTTTCATCTAAAACTAAAGTGCTTGATGCCCTTTAAGAATAAATTGCCTATGTTAAATTAAAAAAATGATAAGCTATTATTATTGCAATAGGGAATGGATGGCAAACTGATAACAGGTTCATCGTTACTAGGTATCTCCTCCAAAGGAGGACATAGTCAGGACTCCAGCATCCACCTGCTTTAAAGTACAACAAAGTAAAGTATCAGCAATCCATTTGAATACTGTGGGAGTAGAACCCACAGCCGTCTGCATCAAAAGTAAGTATAATATCTGTTGTTCTATTAGCAGCAATGATACAATTTGCTAAACAACAGTTGCACATTTGCAAACAGACAGCATAAGCAGCTTTGAACTTCTCTTCCCTTGAAGCTCTCAGCTCCTTGCAAAATGCACTTGACACACAACTATATCTCTCAACTCTGCAGCACAAGAAATCTGGCAAAAGCCAAAATTTATTGGGGGAGGGGGACAAAGGCCCAAAACCAGGGACACATCTGTATAATCTTAGAAAGTTACTAGAATAAAATGTTTTGTGTTACCATGCATTTCCTGAAAGACAGTAAGACTGAAACTTAAATGACTATCATTATTTAGTGAATTCAGGCCTCCCTGATTTGCCACAAAACCACAGATTTTAAGATGGACAGACCAAAAGTATGAGCCAAAAATTCCAGACTTTCTGTGAAAATCTGGACAGTTGAGAGCTATAGACTCAACTCTGTGAATTACAAGTGGCGGTATGGGTACAGAATACAGGCTCCTGTACCTTGTGTCTAAGGTACAGGGTTTGAGCCTGAGTAACACTAAACACCAGGTATCCCTAAATGGGGTGTTTTACACACACACACACACAAAACCCTGTAAAGCCCTTAATGCAATGACATGCACACAACCTGTAAAGCCCTTACAATGACGCACACACATAATTAACACGCATTTAAGTTACCTGTAACACACTGCATTTAAGTTAGCTGGCACTTGCTCACTAAAGCAATTATATAAGTCAGCACTAAAAAATTAAAAGCACTACACCCTCACAAACTCCCCTTGAGTACCTTGTTCCCCATTGACCCTTTTTTCAATTATAAAGGAATTTCCAATACTATTCTAGCATGTCCAAAGGTCAGTTGTCAATCTCCTCTCCGGTCCAGCTGGTGAATCTGGGAATCTTGAGGCAATGCTACAACTGCCTCATGTACACAGACAACCCTCTCCTCCTCCCAACAAATTCCAACACATGTGAGAGATGCACCCATATAGCCAAACTGAAGGCTAAGCTCTCTCAACTCAGTACTGGCGTAACCAGTCAGGAGGAGAAGGAAACCACACTCACTACAATTCCAGTCTCACATAGACCTATCACGACAGCAAACCAAACACATAAACACACAAAAACATACTCGGAGGCTCTAAATAAAAATCTGCCTAAGCAGCAGAGACCTCCAAAGCAGACACCCAAGCAACCACTACCCCAAAACAAAACACGTGCAACACATATCTCACAAAGCCAGTGTGCCAAACAGTCACAGCCCTTAAGGCTAAACAACATACCTGGTACACTTGTAATAGGTGACTCCATCGTCAGGCACACTGACGTCCCGCTCACCAGGCTGAACAAGGAGAAGGTCACGGTGAGCTGCCTGTCAGGCGCTAGGATCCGCCACATAACATAAGCACTCAGGTCACTCCAAGGCAAGTACAAATATGACTCAGTCATTGTCCATGCTGGTGTGAATGACCTGAGACATACCTCCCTGGACTACATGAAAAGAGACATAGAGGAGCTCTCTGAGCATGTAGCCCAGACCGGTATGACCCTGACCTTGAGCAGCATCTTACTCTCACCAAGAATTATGCCACAATATGAAGACAAGATGATCAATTTCAACAATTGGCTTAAGTATTGGTGTCATTCAAAGGGGATCCAATGCCTGTCAGCCTGGGATGACATGCTCGACAAGCCACGATGCTTCACTAGGGACGGCCTGCACCTGTCACCCCTGGGCTTTCAGATATTGGAAAAGGCTCTTGCTACCCCCATAGTGCATTTTTTAGGCAAGGCTCAAAAGACAAACCCACCTCCATAGGTATCACAAGGGATAAGAAACTAAGAGTAATGCTGCTCAACGCCAGAAGTCTAAACCTCAAGATGCACACACGCGAAACTCTCCTTAGCATGGTGAACATCGACATCTGTGCAGTAACAGAAACCTGGTTCAAGGCTCCCGAGAGCACCCCAGCACTACCAGGTTATACCTCATACCATGCTTTTCAGCACCAAAACTTGGACCGAACCACAAAAGGAGGGGGAGTATCAATATTCGTCAAAGATACCCACACCTCCAGGTTGGTGGCACAGTACAAAGCATCAGAGACTATCCATGTGCAACTAACCGTGGGTAAAACTGCCTTCCAGTTTATAGCCTGCTACAGACCACCCTCCCAAACCCAGGAACCCCACTCGGCCTTCCTAAGAACACTGGAAAATATGAAGGTCTCTCCAAACACCATTATATTGGGCGACTTCAACTACCCAAACATAGACTGGGAGCATTGCTCTAGCTCCAACACCCTAGCCCAAAGGTTCCTAGAATTTATAAACTCAAATGCTATGGAACAACTTGTTACCACTCCCACAAGAGGGGAAAACATACTGGACCTGATCATCACCAACATGGGGACTCTATGCTCCAGAAAGTGTATCCCTCACTGGTAAGATCAGACCATAAACTAATCTCACTGGATATTCACATCCTGACCCCACCCCCTGCCCAGAAAACCCCAGTGAAAAACTTCTCTAAATCAAATTTCAAACTCCTCAAAACCGAGGTGGAATCCTTCAAAGCCCCCGGGCCTGTGGAAAATACGGCCCAGACTGCAGAATCCTTTATAAATGCATTCTATGAACACCTTCAGGAATGCATGGATCAAGCAATCCCAAATAAAACCAAGACCCAATCCTCCAAAGGCAGACATCCTGTCTGGTGGACCCCAGCCATAAATAAAATATACAATAGAAGGAGGAAGCTACTACATGATAGAGCAAAATCCCAAAAAGGGAAGGCATCTCTGAACAGTATTAGCAAAAAACTACGGGCACTCATAAAATCGTCTAAGGCCAGCTTCGAGAGAAAAATTGCACAGGACACTAAAGATAATCACAAGGCTTTCTTTAGTTATGTTAGGAATCTGGGTGGGAATTCCCAGATATGCTCAGAATTAGTCCAAAATGACAAAAAATACACCGAACCCACAGACATTGCCAACATCCTAGCTGACAGGTTCAGCGCAAACTTTTCCCCCTCCTCCCCACCAAAAGGGCAAATATCTATCCCAGCAGAGTGCTGCCCCCCTGACATCTCAGATGCTCAGGTAAGAGCCGCCATCTCCAAAGCAAAAAACACAGCATCAATGGGACCAGACGGTGTCCCGGGCTGCGTCCTACATGAACTCCAAGAAGAGTTAAACCCAAACATAAAACTACCATTCAATCTCAGCCTTACTATAGGATGTGTACCCAAAGAGTGGCGTACAGCAACAGTGGTCCCTCTCCACAAAAGTGGTGCCTTAACGGATCCTGAAACTATCGCCCCATAAGTCTGACTAGCTTGGTCTGCAAAGCTATGGAAAGGATCATCATGGAACTCATAAATAAAGATACTGGGGACCTACAGACACTGGATCCTACCCAGTTGGGCTTTGTTAAGGGCAGATCCTGCCTCTTAAACCTGGTCTATTTCTTTGAAACAGTCACCAAGGCCATTGACGAGGGGAAGGTGGTCCACACAGCCTACCTGGACCTCGCAAAAGCCTTCTATACAATACCCCCCTTGGGCATTATAGATAAGCTCACCAGCTTAAATATAAACCCCTATGTCACTAGATGGGTTGCAAACTGGCTCAAGGACAGAACCCACATGGTTAGAATTGCTGGAGCCATGTCAGACTCCAAACCAGTTACAAGTGGCATCCCACAAGGCTCTGTCCTGGGACCTCTCTTGTTCGGTATATATTTCTCGGAGGTACAGGCCAACACGGAAGGACTGTGGCTGACCAAGTTCGCAGATGACTGCAAACTGGGCGCCATAATTGACTCTCCAGCTGACACAAACATCCTCCAAAAGGGCCTCATAGAAACAGACAACTGGTGCCAGAGCCATGGCCTCAAGCTAAATGCCAAAAAGTGTATAGTCATCCTCTTTGGCAAAAACAAAGTGCCCACAAATTACCACATAGGTGGTAATCCATTAAGTACAGAAGAAGTAATTAGGGACCTGGGGACCCAAGTTGATAGCAATCTCTCATTTGACAACCACATGGCCAAAGTGGTTAGAAAAACATTTTATATAGCCCACCTAATCATGAAGGGATTCACATCTAGATCAGGGGAGGTCATTGTGCCTCTTTACTCATCCCTCATCAGGCCCATAATTGAGTACAATGCCCCTTTTGGGATGTACCTTACCAGACACCTGCAGCAACTGGAAAGACCGCAAAAGTACCTCACCAAGCGGATCAAAGGGCTCAAACAGATGCCATATGCTAAGGGCTCAAACAGATGCCATATGCTGCCCGGTTAAAGAAACTCCAGCTCTACTCAGTGGCATACCACCTGCTCAGAGGCGATCTGTGCCTGATGTATAAAGCCATGTCCAACCTGGAATTAATGGACATGCTGCACCTCAGAACATCCAAATCCCATCGAGCTACGCGCTCGAGAGATGTGAACCTCAGCACTGAAATAAATAGGACATGCTGGAGGGACAGATTCATAACCCAGAGGCTCCCTTCACTCTGGAATAAAATCACAGTCCAGGTTAGGCAGAGTCCCTCATTGACCCTCTTCAAGAGGAATCTTGATGAGTGGATGGAAGATCGTAGGTTTACCCCGGGTATCACTTCTGTGTCACTGTTAGACAGAGGCACAGTATACTAACCTCGAAAAAGGGCATAGCAAAATTAATTTAAAATGGGTGGCGAAAGCCAAACACACTCTGGCTAGGCTTATAAATGCCCTAGGGCAGATAGCCTAGTATGAACCTATAACTTGTAAAGCCCTTACTCCAATGACATACATACAATCTGTAAAGCCCTTACTGCAATGACACACACAACCTGTAAAGCCCTTACTGCAACGACACACACAGAACCTGTAAAACCCTTACTGCAATGAATGAATTCCTTCAAATTAAAGCAGCAACAACCTTGGAACTCAAATGAACAGGAACACTTACATGTTTTCTGCACTTGTGGATGGAAAAAAAGGACTTCTGTGTGACAATGCATGCACAGATGTGATGGTATATGACCGGACTGTTCTTAAAGAAGAATGCCTTTAAAAACAGAAACACCGTTTTTTTTATAGTTAAAATAAATGTGACAGTCCTTCGTCAAAAATGTCACCCAAGGCGGACCGCTCCTCTCAACCCCCCCCCCCCCTACAGCTACGCCACTGCAGACAATGCTTTAATATTTGGGTTGTCTAGCAGATGCCATCAGTTTGTATTGGCACTTCAGTGGTGTTATCCTAACCCATCTATTTTACAAGTTTATACTGCAAAAAGGAAATATCATTTATTAAAGAAAAATATTAATGTGTGCACCTGGAAACGTGCCTATAAAGCTTAGCAAGCTGATTAGCCTTAAACAGGTTAAACAGTGCCTTCACATAAAAAGATGAAGGAGGGTTTGCTGCTAAATTAGGTTTATGGCAACCTATTTATCAAAATGGGTTGCTAAAAACCTGTTAAACTGCTGATACCACTTACAAAATGAAGGTCATTTATCATGTGGCAAAGTAATTTAGCTTTTTATTAAGTGAAATGTTTTAGATGGTGACACTGTAAGGCAGACATATGTCAACATGGCCTTCAGGCTGTACTACCCTGTGATGAACGACACCTAAGTGTTCAGCTTAGAAAGTTTTAATAGTTAAAAATGTTCTACCAGTGGGCTAAGAACAAAATATGATAAGATGAACTACGCTTGTTTTAAGTACGGTACTGGCACCTCCCGATTTGTTAAATTTACAGTTGGATGGATGCATAAAATCATACCTCTCAACTGCCCAAATTTTTACATCATATTTTTGGCCTGCTCCTCACAAAATGTATAGTTTTCTGGGAAATCACTGAGGATTGGAGTCAATAAATAATGACATACATTTGAGTTTCAGAGTTCATATCCTTCAGAAAATGGATGCTAATACAAACCATGTTATTCTAGATACTTTCAAATTTATGAGTAAGATTTATAATCTGTTCCTTTTTTGTCTTTTGTCCCCCATTATTTAAGGTTTTGTCCAGATTTCTTGTGCTAAGAGGCTGAGAGGTATGTATACAATGTGCTGCATGAAGTGAACTAATCATCTCAGCAGCTGATGACGTACTTTGGGTGAGACTTATGGATCGGACTAAAGTAGTTTATCTTCCTGTACAAAGCACAACCCCCAAGCAACAAGGAAAATGGTTTAGTTAATGCAGAGCTATTTTACAGACAGTATCTTCAGGAGAACTGAGCAGTAGTAGATGTCCTAGAAGCAAAACCAAATGTTAAGCTGTGAGATCACTTGGGATTATCTACTAACCTTCACCGGAGTCAAGCTGTTGTTGTCATCTTTCCCCATAATGTGAATAGAGTGATCAAGAGAGTCAGCAATATAAATGTACCTAAAAGGAGAGGGAGAGAAAGAAGACAGAAAATACATTTTGTCAGAAGTACTACACTTACTGAAATCACTTCCGGTAGTTGCACTAGCCTGCTAACGTTCATCATAAGTGTACAAGTTCAGGCTCTGTAACAACATTAAAATAACTCAAATGCCCTTCTTTAGAATATTTTAAGTGGACATGAGGACTGCTCATCACAGCCAACAGTAAACGTGTGTCAACTTACCATCTTACCTGGATGGCCTTTTTGCAAGACCACCGTAAGTGCAAAACACAGCTAACACTATCATCAAATGGCAAAACACATCCACGTGTATTAACAGCTCTAGACAATGTAATCATCAGTAGCTGCCAATTAACAAAAGAGTTAATTTTTAAAAATGTTAAAAAGGGTTTGGAGGGACAGGTATATCTTGCAGAGGATACCACTGCTCTAGAACAGACTCCCCATCCATATAAAACAAAGCTCATCCTTGTCATATTCAAATACAACTTAGACCTGTGGATGGGAAACATAAACTTTGCTTCAGGACTATCCCAGTACTACTAATGGACAGATGCAGCTCCTAAATGTTTTATCCCATGCATGGGTCCCTTAAATTATATATGGTATAATCCCAGTTATTCTTATTAGGGGTAATATAAAATGCACAAGTATATTAAGTTGGATGGTGGTCAAACAGGCAACAGGGAAGGCCTCCCTGGAAATGCCCAAAAAATCCAAGTGGTCAACCCGATTATGTTGCCTCTTCAGATCTAATTTCTGCAAAACAACATGAGTTACATGGTTTACTATCCTAAGCAGGAACTGCAGAATATTTTTTGATTAAAAGATCGGCTACAGATGTCCAATTTCAGGAAGTTCATATATATAACAAATTTCGAACGTAATAAACATGCCAATTGACATTCAAACTCCCTAACTTCCAGTTTCAAATGCCCGTGTTTGCTTTTAGTTTTTGCAAGGGCATAAGCCCCCTGCGCTCCCCACACCCCCTGCATATTATATATACCAACTCCAAGATCTCACTACAGTGAAGGAAAGGATAAATTTTCCGATCCGCACTGTACCGCGATCTCCATTCAGGAATTCAACTTCATACTAGCAAATGTATACTCACATTTGTTAATATAAATTCAAACACTTTCAGTTCAATATTACAAGATACTGAAAACAAGCATTCAATGTAATATACGAAGATGTGCAATTCCTGATTTTTATAGTAAACCGAGTTACACTATGCTTAGAATAATAAATACATTCCTCTTAAATCTGATGTATCTGATGTATCTGTTTGACTTGCTATT
The DNA here is from genome assembly GCF_019279795.1 of Protopterus annectens. Taxonomy (NCBI): domain Eukaryota; kingdom Metazoa; phylum Chordata; order Ceratodontiformes; family Protopteridae; genus Protopterus; species Protopterus annectens. The sequence continues at coordinate 1,871,188,711 of NC_056731.1, read as the reverse complement.
ATACAAATGCCTTAGTACGTGTTTAGGTTAGAGGAGGGGTGCAGGGAATGCAGTCAGTGGTCTTTGATAGTTGGGATATCCTGGGTCTTTTTGTATATATCAGTGCTATTCTAAAATGGCACGAGAAATCAGACAGTAGATGTATCTCTCTGGACCTGACTATGACACTTTTATCTGCTTTTCCTTATATTTCAAATTTGCTCTGGTTCATCTAGCAAGTGTTCTAGGCACAATGTCTCTTTCGGCATGACTAAAAACAACAGACCAGATTATGAGAATACCAAATATGGAATCATCCACGATTCACAGAGATGTATTAATTACGAGCAAAGTCAGCGTTGGTCAGCAGTCAGTACAGCAACAGCCAGTTTACCACAGCGATATACAAAGTAGGCAAGTAGTGGTGAGGAGAGCATTCAATGTGGTATAAGTCAAAACAGTGTATAAAACATAAAAAGACATCCTAGACACAGCAAGTTGAATTGTGGAGATGCTACTGTGAATGCTGATACATTGAGGAGGATACTTGTTAATCGAATGAGTCCATGAGCATTGTCCTTCAAGACAATTGGAAAACAGTATTAGCAATGCTTACATTTCAACTTCAAGAGACCTCAAAAAACACAAACAAAAAAAAAACAAAAAAAAGATAAGCTCCCTCCTCACCCCATACATCTAGAAATCTAAATACAGTAACCTAATATTGCTGAAACTTAGGGTATTAGACAATATTCCCTTTACACCAAGATTTAACAGCTTTGCAGTTAGCGTACAACTGACGGTTGACAAAAGTACATCACACAGCCAGGGACACTGATGTCCAGTAGCATACTAATCAGGTTCAGATTTAATGACTGGCTTGATGCGTAAAGTATTTACCTCACAAACATAGGATACAGGGTTTGATTTTCAGCAGAGGAAGCTTGGTTGGGCTTAAAAAGGAGGCCCTATTAATCACTTATGAGCCCATAATTCTTATTTCAGATTAGTTAGTGCTGTTCTTTAATGTTTTGTCTTTACCATTTCTGGATCCTGTCATGATTGAAGAGTCTTCCTAGACCAACTCACTTACCTACTTAAAAAAACAACAAAATATATATATCTTCTGCATGAAACTGAAGATAGTGAACCACGATCACGTATTTACTAGTTTTACTCAACACATTACGTTTTTTGCATTCATTTATTTGAAGTATTTTATAGTGAAGACAGACTTTTTTTTTTGCTATGGTGCTTGGAGTTCAGTATGAGTATGTAATTGCAACATGGCTTTGCAAAGTCATGTTCCACCATCCTGGTGGTCTTACAAATGGTGCACCTGGGTGTTCAAACACTCTGGGCCAGGGTTACCAGTGCTACTCATTGTTGGTGACAATGGGGTTTTCACTTGGGAATCAGGTGAGCTTAGAAGTGACCACTGCAGTTAGAAGAGGCATCTTCTGCATGTGAGCATCACTATCTAGGTGGACAAGGAGACATAGGAAGATACTCACCCTGGGCCCTAGGACGGCTATACCTCCCGGGACAAATCACTCACCCAGTGTGGCTATTCTTCTGAGCCTGGGTCTCTACTGGGTCTAAACTGAATGATCTGCCTCTCACTAGTATATCACCCATAACATACTAAAGTGACCCCCCCAGGAAAGACAAGCAAGCAGAGCTTTTTTCATCCTTTTTCCCCTAACCTTGCAATCTCCCTTGAGTGCCCAAGCTGGTAATCAAACTTGGGTCACAGGTCACAATCAGGGCTTTATCCCTCTCTGCCCTTAAAGCTGGCCTGAACACATGCTCTTGGAAAGCCGGTGGATTTTTCTAGTCCTACAAAAAGGCTACAAGCTCTATTTTAACTGTTTTCAAACTGACTATGTCTCTGGGTAACACATTTAGACAAAAGAACATCCACAACTGATGTTTTCTCATACTCCAGCTGCAAAAAGAACAGGCAGCTATTTATTTATAATCAGTCCACTGTCAGTCACCAATAAATGTCTGACACAAACACACTGCCAGACTTGTAACCATAAAAGGAGCAATTATGAATGATGCACCAGCCAAGGGAAATATTCAGCTGCCACTTAGTTGAAATGCAGGTGATGAAATTCAAGCACTAAAGGGCACCCCAGCAAACTTTTTTTTCTTTTTTCAGTTGAAAAATATGTTAAATTTCTTACTAAATGTTTATCATGCCATGGTGCTTCATCCTTTATGCGTACTCATAACCTAATAATTGTGTTCCAGGAGTATATATGTTTGATCACTTCCTTACAAACCTTACTGATTTTCCTTACAGATCACTCCTACCTTGGCACTTTAACTGCCCTCACAGAAGCATGGGACTTGGAAGTTAAAGCACATTTTATTTTCAACACTGTAACTTTCAGAGTTGGTGATGAAAGGCAGTGGAGACAATTAAGACTTTAACTTTCCAACATTAAAAGCTTTGATGTGGGTGTTGAACTTTAATAGACCTTGTGGAAAAATGAACAGTCAGAGACTGGAGAAATAAAATGTAAACTCTAAGTCATGGCATGAATGCTTAACATTTCCGCAGAAGTAGCTGTGATTCTTTGGATAATTCACCAGCTCCACTGGCCCATAAGGATAAAGTCCTAACTATGACCCAGATGACCTGGATGCTATAGGAGTTGGCTAGGGTATTGAAAGTTATGTTGAGATATGCTTGTTCACCTCCCTTAGTGGGAGACTGAAGGTTGTATGTCTGCAGTGCCTTTTCTGTTTTAGAATTCCAGAGATATACCAGAGAGCACACCTAAGTATCACTTCACTGGGCAGGGCACCGTGAAAGCATATGTCACCCATGAAAGCAGTAAAGCTCCTTCCATACTGAACCCTGAGTGTGCTACTGGACATGTACAATACAAAATTCTAGGGGATTAAGATAAAAAAAAGTAATTCCCTGAAAGAAAAATGCTAGAACTTCCTTTGATCCCCAATCCTCAGTCCGCCACTCTCTCCTCATGTGGGAATAAATGGCTCATCTGAACAGACTTGGCTTGATATCAGGGAACTGAAGGCAAAATTTAAGCAAAAAATACCTTGGATACTTCATAGGTTCATAGGAGGTTACTAGGCCCTAGAGCCTTTACAATCCTAGCCGTGTTACACCCATGTTCCCTAATTGACCTTGGTTAGCTGGTCATTATTTGAATAGCAAGTCTATGATCAGCACCCACTACACCTGTCCACTAGGGGCATAGGTGCCACTCCAAGAGTAAATTAGCAGTATCCCATCCAATTGTCTAGGTTGCACTTGAATAAGGTCATTGAGGAGCTCTGCTTCACATGACATGGGAGTGTATTCCAGAACAGCGGCAGTCTCTGGGAGATATATCTATCTCTCTAGCATGTTCTGTTAATGTCACAGGCTAGGCCAAGATCCCTGGAGTGATTGACTCTTGTCCCATTTGATTTGTGGATGTGCAGCATTTCCATTAGGGCAGAGTCAGAGACTACTCTGTAGAGCAGGCACAAGTCACCTCTAAGCAGCCTACAAGATACAGAGTACAGTGACAGGGCTTTCAGTCTTTCCACTCTGGTCAAGTTTTAAAAGTCCTGAATTTTCTTGGTAAGAAACCTCTTTGGTCTCTTCAGTTGCTGCAGATGTCTGGTGAGGTACATGCAAAAGGGAGCATTGTACTCTACTAGTGGTCTGATGAGGGTCAAGTACAGAGGAGTTGTAACATCCTTAGTCTTGGATGCGATGCCTTTACTTATGTGATACACAGTGTAGAAGGCTTTCCTTACCACTGTGGACACATGAGGATCAAAGTTTAGATTGCTATCAACCTGTGTTTCTAAATCTCACACCACTGGGTTGGAACTCAGGGGGGAGTGTTGCCAGTATTGTAATTTGTAGGGAATTACATTTTGCCAAAGGGAATAACAATGCATTTTTGCACTTAGTTGTAGACCATGGCTTGGCACTAGTGATTTGTTTGGTTAGATACATAACAAAGGGACCATTGCACGCTTGGCACAAGTGATTTGTTTGTCTGGTTAGATACATGACAAAGGGACCATTGCACACTAGGCACTAGTGATTTGTTTGGTTAGATACAGGACCATTGCACGTTTGGCACTAGTGATTTGTTTGTCTGGCTAGATACATGACAAAGTGACCATTGCACGCTTGGCACTAGTGATTTGTTTGTCTGGCTAGATACATGACAAAGGGACCATTGCACGCTTGGCACTAGTGATTTGTTGGTCTGGTTAGATACATGACAAAGGGACCATTGCACGCTTGGCACTAGTGATTTGTTTGTCTGGTTAGATACATGACAAAGGGGCCATTGCATGCTTGGCACTAGTGATTTGTTTGTCTGGTTAGATACATGACAAAGGGACCATTGCACGCATGGCACTAGTGATTTGTTTGTCTGGTTAGATACATGACAAAGGGACCATTGCACGCTTGGCACTAGTGATTTGTTTGTCTGGTTAAATACATGACAAAGGGACCATTGCACGCTTGGCACTAGTGATTTGTTTGTCTGGTTAGATACATGACAAAGGGACCATTGCACGCTTGGCACTAGTGATTTGTTTGTCTGGTTAGATACATGACAAAGGGACCATTGTATTCAATGATAAGTCTGATAAGGCCCGAGTAGAGTGGTACTATAACTTCCTTGGACCTGGATGCCATACCTTTACCTATAAGCTAGGTGACAGAGAATGATTTTCTTATCTTCTTAAAGCTACGTATTGGTCAAAGGCCAGATTGCTGTCTACATATTTTCCCAGATCTCTTACTATTTGGTCAACACTTAAGGGAGTGTTGTAGATGGAGTAATTAACATGGGTTGACAGTTTCCCAAAGGGCATTATAATGCTATTTTTGATGCCATGGCTTTGGCAGCAGTCATTTGTCTGTGTTAAGCCATTTGCAAGATATTGGCATCTTGGGGAATGTATAATAGCTCCCAACGTCTAGTAATCGGCGAACTTGGTGAGCCAGAGGCAGAGATAGTATGCAATATTATATATTATATTAAATGATAAGTATAGACTTACCGTGATTAGTTTTCTGTTTGTACAGATTGTAAATAGCTTTCATATTAATTTGTACAAGTCTCTTTCTAATAATATCTTTGACTATCTGCTCTGTAATTGTTGTGACTGATTCACCTGGATTGTGCCTCAAAACTGATGAAGTACGATCACCATACTACCTTGGTACACAAACATACATTAGTAGTTTCAGAGTTTTGAGGGAAAAAAAATAACAAAAATATACTCAGTTAAGTTGTTTCATGAAGGTCAACTGTATTTCTTGAAATATGAAGGGCACAGGAAAAGCCATTTAAGTATTTCAGATTGTTTACAAATGTTTTCACTACCGATACAGATGCATGTTGCTACATGAAACATTTAAACAAAACAGAGAAGCCAAAGATAATTCAGATAGAATTTAAAATCACAGGAATCTCCTACTAGAGAAGTAGAAAAACAGTGACAATTTCAGTTGTGCAATGAGCCACAAATGTTAGGGTGATCACTGGCTTTCAGGACAAAGAGGAAGTTTTAGATGGAGTCATTCTACTAACTGAAGACCAGCCAACTAAAATCATTATTCTACATAAATTCATATTTTCTATCTGTGTGTGTGTGTGTATATATATATATATAGTTTACTATTAAAATATTAAAATGTCGTATTCCCGGTAATAAACACGAAAGGAAAGCTCGAACCATAAAGTGTGCTTACATTGAGTCATATAATCGACAACTAGAGTCAATGTTAATTTCGAACACAAAAAATACAGTGCAAAAGTTACATCACGTCTTCGCAGGGGGGGCAAGCCCTCATGCACCTCCCTGTGGGGGGGGGGGGTGCCCCCACACCCCCTGCTAACTATATATTCCAATTCTGAGATCACATTGCAATGAGGAACGGGATGAATGTCCCAATCTGCACTGCACCACAATCTCTAGCCCTTAGTTCAACTTCATATCAGCAAATACACAGTGGCATTCGCTGATATGAACTACCAGTGGTTGGCAACACAGCAATTGACCATCTGCCATCCAATATCCCATTTGCAGAGCGTCTGCATTCAGGATTTTGATGGTAAACATATATATATATATATATATATATATATATGTGTGTGTGTGTGTGTGTGTCTGTGTGTGTATGTGTATATGGGTAAGTATCGAAAGACTACTTACTCGAATCTGAAATTATCAAGATGAAAATAGCAAAACCAGTCTCCAGTTTTTTTTTCATTAAGCTGTATGGTTTTGAGGAATAGTTTAAGTACTTAGTTGAGGACTTCTTGTCATGACACTGTGGTGATCCGACTCCCATGCCGTTACTAAGTCTTTGAAAGGATCCTTATCTCAGTTACATGCCTGGGTGGCCAGACGTAGGTGAAGTTATGCTGAGGAATGTCATGTCATTCAAAGTTTGCTCTTGATGCCTGCTCTAGCTGTCCAACTAAAGGCTGTGTAATATAAAGATTTTGCTCTTTTTTTTTTTAAATCTGGACATAGTGGTTGTTTGAACTAAATGTGGCAGTAGACTTGATATGGGTAAAATACCACTATTATATCTCAACAACTCAAGATCCATTTCTAGGCTAGTAGAGCATTGTTTAGATCAGGTTTTAAGTGTTCTCCTTTTCAGAGATTCTGCAACTATTTTGTCAGCAACTTAAGACATTCGAGACTCAGAACAGTAGGGGAATAGAAGTAAAAGAAACTTTTTCTGGCAAGTGTTATGCTTCTCAGACTCTTCCAGAACATAGCATGATCCTAAAATCCGCCTTTCTTCATGAAGAATGGAACAAACATATCCATTCTTTCCTTCTAGAAGGCAGCACCAGTTGATGGGCTTCTGTGGGAGGTGTACATGAAATTACAATCTGGGGTAGTAACTAGTTCTTTTTATTGTTGCTTTTTGCCCTCATTGCCTGCCAAACACCAGCTGCATCCTACATGTAGTCTCACTCAATCACTTCTCTATACCAAATACTTTCACCCCATATCACCCCATTGATGGATCCAGGTCTCTACTGGAAACTTGCCTAATGGTGCCTCACTCTTAGCTGACCAGTTTCAGACAACAGCCATCCAGAGGAGAGGCCTTCATCCAGGTAGACACAGATGGATGATAATTTTTCCCTGTCTATTTGATGGCTGCTCAGAATGCAGGCATCGGCACATTCCCATGGTGCCACCCTATGTGCAAATGGAAGCAGACATATTGACCTGTCTGTTGCATGATGGGTCTCAATCAGCAGCAGGCAAGCATACAGCAGATCAGGCTACCTGCTCCCCCCAAAGGTTGGTGAGCTAATGCTCATCCCCCACATTGGCTTTTCTAGTGCTTGGACTGCAAAGTGAGCCCGTGTCATCTGGATTGCATCCATGACTTTATTCATCTATGCCACAGAGCTGACTAATAAATATTTTATGTTTTGATTGACAAGTTAGTCCCACTTGCTATGTATCTATTTTTAAGGGAGATCAAAGGAAGAACATATCAATTCAGTAACGGTGATTTCAGCTGAAGTAAAAAAGAAATAAGTGAAATACTCTGAAAATACTTTGGTTGTCCACTGTTATGTGTCCTCTGAGTTTATATATATATTATATATATATATATATATCTCTTCAGTGGGTGTAGGGGTGTCCCCAACATGTGGGCAAGGAAAAATGCTCTACTATTTGTGCAATGCTTCATAACGGCGGGAATATTGCTGTTTTAGATAATCCTCCTAATGTTATCAATGGTGTTAAGTAGGTAGACTGTTGAGAAGCAGGGGGACATGTTAGCCTATTATTATACGCTTCCCAAGTCTTAACAGAAGAAAGATAATTATTTCAGTTGAGCACACCCTACTTAGTTACCACAGTGCTGACACTGTGGCAACTGGGAATTTTACTGTGACTTTCAAGGTCAAGAGAAGAAACAGAATACACACAGGATACAACTGGATGAAGTTAAAGCTGTCTTGAAGGAAGGGAATAAAATGAGTATACCAGTGTTTGGGGGGAAAATAGATTATTGGTTCTACAACATGCTGCAGAACAAGAAACTGAGCATTTCAGAGAGATTCTGAATGACCAGTTTATACTGGTCTTGTATGAAACAGACTACAGCAGTTAATTTGAAAGAAATGGCATCAGGTAAGATATATGTTCCTGAAAACCAATTTCCATGCTTAATACTGAACATAAAACTTTAATAAGAAAAATGCATAGGAGAATAGTAAGACTGGTGGACCTATTATGTTTGATTTTAGCAATGGAAAATATGAAAAACATACTTTTGTTATTGAGGTAGGTGGTTTATAGAATAATACATGATAAAAGGGAAATGAGTGTTACATCCTGTAACTCATCTAGTGCAGATACAGATTCGTAGTTTTAGCACTTAAATTTGCTTATTCATGCTCAGTAGTTGTTTAGAACTTGTAAGCACTAAATAAGCTACTAATTACTATAGCACTCAATCTTCCTCATTACCTAGAGGAAAACAGCTCTTGTACTCACTTTCCTCACTTATCTAGAGAAAAACAGTTTTTTATTCGGGCATGTCCAAGGGTCAGCTCTCCGTGTTCTCTCCTGCCTATCTGATGAATCTGGGCATCTTGAGGCAATGTAGAAATTGCCTTATGTACACAGACAACTCTCTCCTCCTACCACCCAACACTACAACCTGTGAGAGATGCACTTATCTAGCCAAACTGGAGGTAAAGCTCTCTCCAACGAAGACTGAACTTGACATTCATGAGGAGAAAGTAAACATTTGCACCACACACACTCATCACATAGTCTCACTAAATCTACACCACCAAAATTCACACATAGTAACACAAAAACATTCGTGGAGGCTCTCAATAATAATCTGTCTAAGCAACAGAGACCTCCAAAGCAGAAATGCAAGCAACCTCCATCCCCCAACACAACCCAAATGACACATAGCCCACAGACTCAGTGTGCCACTCAATCACAGCCAATAAGGCAAAACAATGTACCCAACACACTAGTCATAGGTGACTCTATAGTCATTCATACTGATGTCCCACTCACCAGGCTAAACAAAGATAAGGTTACTGTCAGCTGCCTATCGGGTGCCAGGATCTGCCACATAACCCACGCACTCAGGTCACTCCACAAGTACAAATATGACTCTGTCATTGTCCATGTTGGTATGAATGACCTGAGATGTACCTCCCTGGACTACATGAAAAGAGACATGGAAGAGGTCTCCGATCTTGCCGCCCAGGCAGGTATGACCCTAGCCCTGAGTAGCATTCTGCCATTGCCCAGAATGATACCGCAGTTGTTGTTGAGTCTTTTGGCTTTTTCCCGGTTAGGGGTCGCCACAGCAGAACTCCGGTCCACTAATGATTGGCAGTAGATTTTTATGTGCTGAGTTACCAGCCCTGACACACAACCTTCAACGAAGGTACGCCCATTCACACGTCTCCACACAGAAGACGCTCTATGCTCTAGCCGAGAATCGAACAGGACAACGTCTTACTGTGAGGCAACAATGCTACCGCAGCACCACCACCGCAGCAGTACAAGGACAGAATGATTGACTTCAACAATTGGCTAAGCTTCTGGTGTCATTCTAAGGGGATCCAGTATCTGTCTGCTTGGGATGACATGGTCGACATACCACAATGCTTTGCCACAGATGGCCTCCACCTGTCGCCCCTGGGATTCCGGATACTGGCTAAGGCTCTTGCTGCCCCTACAGTACCTTTCTAAGACAAGGTTCAAATAACAAATTCACCACCATAACAGGAACAGGCAAGCAAAAACTGAGGGTAATGCTACTCAATGCTAGAAGTCTAAATCTCAAAATGCACTCACTTGAGGCACTCCTTAAAATGGAGAACATCGATATCTGCGCAGTGACTGAGACCTGGTCAAGGCTCCAGAGAGCACCCCTGCACTACCAGGCTATAACTCATACCACACTTTTCGGCCATGTAACCTGGACTGAAACAACAAAGGCGGAGGTGTGTCCATATTCATTAAGGATATCCACACCTCCAGGCTAGTTGCTCAGCACAATGCATTCGAGGTTATCCAAGTGTAACTAACTCTGGGCAAAACTGCAATCCAAATTGTAGCTTGCTACAGATCCCCCACCATGCCCCAGGATTCCCACTCCTCTTTTCTTGATGTACTGGAAAATATTAGGGTTCAACCAAACACCCTAATAATGAGTGACTTCAACTACCCCACCATTAACTGGGAAAACTACTCATGTACCAACTCCTTAGCTCAATGCTTTCTGGAATTCATAAACTCCAATGCCTTGGATCAACTTATCCACACCCCCCATCAGGGGCAACAATATCCTAGACCTAGTCATTACCAACATGAGTGACCGGTGTTCCACATCTGAAGTCAACTCCTCATTGGTCCGATCTGACCATAAGCTAATCACCCTTGATATCCACATCCCGCCCCCACCTCCCATTAAGGAAACCAGAGTAAAACATTTCTCCAAAGCCAACTTCATGCTTCTTAAGACAGAAGTGGTGAACTTCATGACACCCATGCAGATGGACAATACAGTTACAACTGCTGAATCCTACACAAATGCACTCTATAAGCACTTACACGAGTGCATGGATCGTGCTTTCCCAAACAGAACCAAGGCACTATCCTCCAAAAATAGGAAGCCAATCTGGTGGTCCCCTGCTGTAAACAAACTGTACAACAGAAGGAAGAAACTGTTGCAAAGAGAGTAAAATCCCATGAGTGGAGGAGCTCCCTGGTCAGCCTCAGTAAGAAGCTGAGATCCCTTTAAGATCCTCCAAAGCTAGCTATGAAAACAAATTCCCACTTATTCCAAGGACAACCACAAAGCATTCTATAGCTATGTCAAGAATCTCGATGGCAACACCCAGATCTGATCTGAGTTACAGCACAAAAGCACAAAAATTACAGAACCAACTGATATTGCCAACATCCTGGCAGACAGGTTCAGTGCTAACTTTACCCCCCTCTCACATATCTATACAGGAAGAATGCAGAGTCCCTGTAATTACAACTATGCAGGTAAAAGCTGCACTCTCTAAAGCCAAAAACACAGCATCCATGGGAACGGACAACATCCTAGGCTGCATTTTACACGAACTTCAGAACGAACTGGCTCCCCACTTAAGCACCATGTTCAATAATAGCCTCGCATCAGGCTTTGTGCCCACTGAATAGCGCACAGCAACAGCCACAAAGGGGGAGCCACCACTGATCCCGGGAACTATCGACCTATTAGCCTGACAAGTCTGGTCTGCAAGGCCATGGAACGTATCATCATGGAACTCATAAACAAAGATATTGGTAACCTCCAAACTCTGGATCCCACCCAGTTCAGGTTTGTGAAAGGCAGATCATGCCTCCTGAACCTGATCAACTTCTTTGAGGCAGTCACCAAAGTCGTAGATGAGGGTAAAGTGGTTCACACAGCCTATCTTGACCTCGCCAAGGCTTTCGACACCATCCCCCATTCTGGACTTATAGCTAAACTCACTAAACTAGGTATAAATCCCTACATCACAAGATGGGTTGCTAACTGGCTCACTGACAGAACCCACACTGTAAAAGTTGCAGATTCCAAATCTGACCTCAAAGCAGTGGTAAGTGGAGTACCACAGGGTTCCGTCCTGGGACCTCTCCTGTTTGGTATCTACTTCTCTGAAGTACAGGCTAACACAGAAGGCCTCTGGCTAACAAAGTGCGCAGATGACTGCAAACTAGGAGCTATAGTGAAGTTCCCAAATGATGTGGACCTCCTACAGAAGGGCCTCGCTGAGACAGATGCCTGGTGTCAGAGACATGGCCTCAAGCTCAATGCCAAAAAGTGCAGTGTCATCCCCTTTGGTAAAAACTCTGTACCCATGAACTACCACATAGGCAGCAATCTACTTAACACTGAATGCGTGATAAGAGACCTTGGGACCCAGGTGGACAGTAGTCTTTCCTTTGATAGTCACATTGCCACAGTAGTCAGGAAGTCCTTCTATGTGGCACACCTCATCATAAAAGGGTTCTCATCCAGGAAAAAAGAGGTCATTGTTCCCCTCTACTCGACACTCATTAGACCCATTATAGAGTACAACGCCCCTTTTGGTATGTACCTCACACAACATCTGCAGCACCTGGAAAGGCCACAGAAGTACCTCACAAAGAGGATTACTGGCCTCAAACAAATGCCCTACACTGACCGCCTCAAAAAACTCCAGCTTTACTCCATAGCATATCGCCTACTCCGAGGTGATCTCTGCATAACATATACAAGCTATGTCAAACCCAGAGCTGTTGGACATGCTACACCTAAAGAAATCCCAATCCCTCCGAGCTACATGCTCTAGGGACCTAAACCTTGTCACCACAATAAACAGGACATGCTGGAGGGATAGATTCCTGTCAAAGAGACTTCCCATACTCTGGAACAGGCTACACTTCTATGTCAAGCAAAGTTCTTCATTAGCACTCTTCAAGAAAAATCTTGATGAGTGGATGGGAAATAGGAAACACACCCTGGGTATCACTTATGTGTCTCTGCTCAACAGTGGCACAGGAAAATAACTTTCTTGGGTGGTGTAAGCCAGGGAACCTTGTTGGCTAGGCTTACGTAGGCCCTTGGGCCGATAGCCTAGTACCTACCTATGAACCTATGAACATGATATGATATCACAAACATCTATATTAATGTATGCCATGAAAGACATTGAGAAAGTCTAAAAAAATATATAATTCTGGGCCATAGTTCAGTAATTTAATACATTTATCAAAAATAAGTGGCAGATGAAGTTTAATGCTTTAGTTTTTCCAAGAATGAATGACTATATTAACTTTATACATATAAGAGTGCTTGTTTTTACATTTATATATAACTGGCTTTAATTTTATTTTCATGATTTTTAATGTTTATATTTTAAACAAACGTATTATTTTATGCATAATACTTATGTGACTGTAAGTTTGGAATGATAATAATTATCAGTGTCAGTTGAAATAGTTAAATAGACTCTCAAGGAGTCTTAGGGTGAAACCCCATTTTGTGTGTTTTGATTTTGTAAATAAAAATCTTTTTCGTCATCCATCTGAGTAGTGGTGGGTCTTCTGTTTTTAGCAGTTCTGTAGTAAAAGTATGGCATTTTACTTTTTTGTTCAACTTAATTACTGTATATGTTAACAAGCATGAAAGTAAAATTAAAAACAGATATACACTTACATAGAAAAGCTGACACAAAAAGGTTGCTCTACTACATGTATTCCTTATGACCAAGAACATTTTCAATATCTCCCCTCTCAAATCATAAATGACATAATTCAATCACTAAAAATCAAAACTTTTGAAATTTACACATATCTATGAATGCCTAAACAATACATTGGTTTTATTTTTCTATGCTGTACTATAAGTATGTTCATAAAGCCCAGTTCATAACTTCCTGGTGGTCCTACCTATAAAAGAAGCTGGGCACACTGTATTTTCCAAGACTTTGAGTTTACAAGGACACCTAAGATGTCAGAAATGCAAGCTAAGAAGAATAAGGGATGGAGACATATTAATAAAACAGTGTGACCAAAAAATGACAAAAGAGTAAGGTGGCAACACAAAAGAAATCAAAAGATGTGCATAAATGCAGCATTTAAGAGTACAGCAAAAAGAAAGCAAGCAAGTACTGTTGAGAAAATAATTACCCCTAGGCCTATGCCCAGCAAAGGAAAAGATATGCAAAGTCAGGGGGAAAATATCTTTGCTAGAACATACAGATGAATCAGGAAAGGACAAGCCACATTACAAAGACATGGTCTTTGTAATGTCATCAATGAAACACCTTAAAATTGATTCACTACTAAAGGATCTGGAAACTTGCTTAGATAGTAACTTAGCCTTCGACCAAAATGAGTCCAAGGAAGTAAGAAAATCCTTCTATGTTGCTTAACTTACAAGCAAGGGCATGGCATCTAGGTCCAGAGAGGTCATCATACCACTGTACTCAGCCCTCATCAGACCCATCATAGAGTATTATGTACCTGACCAGACACATGCAGCAACTGGAATGTCCACAACTGTTCTGTAAAAAAGAATACAGGGAATAACCATAATTCCCTACAATGACCCCCCCCCCTCAAATCCTATCTTTACTCTGTATCATACAGACTTCTGAGAGGTGATCTTTAGCTGGCATACAGGGCATCTCTGGACCCTGTTTTGATGTACATTTTGCACATCCGTAAACAAATAATATCACAACTACTAGAGTAAAAGACTTACATTTTGCTTGAGACATAAACAGGACATGCTGGAGAGACAGACATGTTTCTCAGAGAATTCCCATTCTCTGGAACAGGCTCCCCATCCATGTGAAGCAGAGTTTCTCCCCATCCCTATTTAAGTGGAATTGGGCCAATGGATGAAAAACTGAAAATTCACCCCTGGTCTGGCTCTTATGTCTCTGATGAACAGAGGTAGTAAGTAAATCAACCTCTATAAATCAAATATAAATCAAATTTGTGGGTCACATTTGGGTTGCACAGCCAGGCTTATAAGGACTATAGTGGTCATTACCTGGTATACACCTATGAACCTAAGAACTTATGGTGTACTATATGTAAACAGGCAGATTAGAAGGACATGTATGTAGAATAAGCCAGAAGACAGGAAAATAGTCACAAGCAGTGAAAAAGTGAACAGCTGTATAGTGTATGAGAATGACAACTCTGCAAGGCCAATGATAATGGTAAAGCAGATGTATCTAGGAAGCAGAAATGTTGATAGCTTATAGATACCTGTAAGCATGCTGACAAATGACATTTATAAAGGACAAAAGCTACAGCTGAAGTTATAGAAAACAAGTATAGGAATACCTGCTTATGACTTAACTGCTCTCATTCTGAATGTTTTTTGACAAAGAAGCAAAGTTGAATGAAAGAGACAAAGAAACATGCAGTGCTTGGATTGCTGAGACCAGGAAAAAAGATACACTTGTGAAGCATTTTTCTCACATAAGACCCAATCTTAGCAGGTCTGAGGGGTGCTTAACAAATGTTTGTCAACAACTAAGTGTTGTCAGGCACAGAATAGTGGCAGAAGGTAAAACAGCTTTTAAAAGTTGTTTGAACTTCACTATGACACACATTTAAAACAGAAAGTGTGTCAGAATGAAGTTCACGGCTTTTAAAGCTCTACACCTTCAGAGGAAAACTTTGCTTCTGCTTGTTGTCTTTTTGACAGTGCAGTCTTCAAAGGGTTTGAAAACTGGTAAAACATTTTATTCTAATACACCTTTTTTGTAACTGGTGCTACATGGCATAGGTAAAACTTTGTGCACTACAAAGAATTATGACTGGGTCTTTCTGATCATAACTATTATTATGTGTTTTCAATACCAATGCAAATATTCACCTCTTGTGCTTAACTTTCATGCAAATTCCATAGCACCTGTATAAAGAACGCATAACAATAATAATAATAAAACACAATTGTTAACCAGGTAGGTCCACTGGACAAACAATCCCTTTTTAGGGGTGGTCCAGGAACAATGTCGAGTTAAGTGACTTGCTCAAGGTCACATATTAGGCTGAGGGACTTAAACCCTGTATCACAGGAACTACAACTCGCATCCTTAACCTCTGCGCCAACAGCCAGACATGAGAATAATAAGATGATTGAGATCAAAGAAACAACCATCATCCTTTACGGCCAATGCAGTTTGGGGTTTTGTGTGTTGATTTGATAGAGCTTTGTCACTAGATGTAATATATATCCCAAACAGAAGTCCTAACAATAGCAAAAATAGATTTAACAGTCTGTTAAATAATAATAATCTGCAATTTGTTGACAGTGAGAAGATGAAGAGTTAGCTAGTCAAATAACGCACACAGACCTCATTGTAACATATGTAGATAATCCACACAGAGGACAGATCATCCACACAGAGGGCAGATCATCCACACAGAGGGTAGATCATCCACACAGAGGAAGATAATTCATACAGAGGGTAGATCATCCATACAGAGGGAAGATCATCTGCACAGAGGGTAGAACATACACACAGAGGGTAGATCATCCACACAGAGGGTAGATCATCCACACAGAGAATAGATTAAGAAGTACTTTTTACCTCATAAAGAAAGAAAGAAAGCCAAAAAGAATCCAGATAAGTTAGAAATGATGGACACAACTGCAAGGATAACTGCCCCTACATCTTGTGCCTCACCCAGAGTTATACCTCTAAACCAAAGAAGACTAGAGAGGTGAGAATGTGTGTTAACATGATGGTATCCAATTATGCAAATCAGAAAGAAAGACACTTGGCACTGGTGGTGGATGATATAATAAATGAAATGGATGGAGAAAGGTTATTTACTAAAGTGGACTGTTTATCAGCACGTACAAATTCAAAAACCCTCGCACATACGGCGGGTGCAAGCGGCCAAAAAGCATTCAGGGTCAAAACAAAAAAGGCCAGCACAAGGTGTTGTTTGTAAATACTTTTATTAACAAAGTAGCATCATACCAGTTTTGGCACACTAGCCTTCCTCAGTGAATAGAGACGCTAACAAAACCATGTGTTTATATACAAATGCATCCATACTTCCTATTGTGTCATTTCCTGCAGTTCAGTTAACAAATTTATGAACATATAACACAATATAAAATACACCTACATTATAAGTGGTCATTTAAACCTGGTGAAAACAAGCCTCCTAGTTTAACAATCCAATATTTCCCATTATTTAAGATAGAATGCCAGCCTAGTTTGTTAGACTGATCTCCCTGTATCCTGTCAATCACTGTAAAGGAAAAATGGGCAGTGGGATGAATAATTTCGTGTTTATATAAGGCATTAGTCAATCGTTTGTTTCTGATGTCATTGTAATGTTCTGACATGTGAATCCGTAGGGGATGTGATGTTTGTCCAATATAAAAAGATGAGCAATTGCAGGTAGCCAAATATATAACTCAGTCTGATCCACAATTTCAAAAATATTGCATATCAAATACCCTGCCTGACTTGTGAATTGTTTAGATTTGAGTACATGTTTACAGAAGGAGCAGTGTCCACATGGACATGACCTCAAAAGTTTGTCCCGTTATAGTCAATTGGTAACGCATAGACAAACCACAGGCACAATGGAGGGACTTCTCCAAACTTTGCTTACGCATTAGAGCTTGATTTTAATATACATAAAATCTCATCTGTCCAGTTAAATGACAACCAAAAGAAATTACTTAATAAAGGTCTTAACTATGTTCCTGGTTTTGTCATTGATGAGAATATTGTTGTGAATGATGTCCTGGATTTTTGCCATAGATTAAATCTAAAAATGTTTTTTGGTTACAGTGAAACTTCTCAAAGATCTACAGAATTTAGGTTTGGCAAATCGGCCTTTATGACTCCTATGAATAAATATGTTGGTATCTTTCAGCAGGCAGTTCTCAAAGATCTGCATTTCAGGTTATGTGATTCCACTTTGTTGCACCATAATCTTACGGTACAGGAACAACATGCCTCTCACTGAATTGAAAAATAATACCAATATAGTGATTACTACTGCGGATAAGGGTGTGGCGGTGGTTATATTGGACACAGATTATTATCTGGCAGAGGGAAATAGCCAGTTGTCCAACCCTCAGCACTATATGCACATGTCCTTGGACTCTACACCTAACTTTAAGAAGGAGATAAACTTGTTTCTTAACTTAGCAGTAGAGGAAGGTATCATGCAGGAGAGTATGTTGTGCCAACTTATAGTGCAGGATCCACAAAAACAAATGTTATATCTTTTACCAAAGATACATAAGAGTCTGGATAAACCTCCAGGAAGACCAACTGTATCAGGTATCTGATCCTTGATGGAACCACTTTCTGATTTTCTAACATAGTATCTCAAACCAATATTGAAACATGTACGAGCACGCATCCAAGATACCACTGAATTTCTCAGGATTATATCACAGATACAATTAGAACCAACATGGCTACTGTGTACACTGGATGTAAAAGCACTCTATACTAACATTCCCCACTGGCCAGGATTAGCAGCGCTCCAACATTGGTTGGAAAGGGCGGATCTTTATTCAGCTGGATTTAACACTCTAATAGTTTGTATGGTGGACCACGTCCTTACGAAGAATGTTTTTTACTTCAATGGGGAATGCTACTGGCAAACCAGAGGTACAGCCATGGGAGCTTCATTTGCCCCTATTTACACTGATATAGTCAAGGGTTATCTTGAGGAACACCTTATATATGACACCTTACATAATTTTTACATGAATGAGATAGACATCTGGAGGAGGTACCTTGACGACTGTTGGATGGTGTGGCGTGCTGACCAACGATATTTGGGTGAGTTTGTCCAATATTTAAAAGAAAATAAATGAGGTATTGAATTCACACTGAACTTTGATATGCACTGTATTAACTTTTTGGATGTTACAGAGTCTAAACAACTGGATGGGTCTCTTGCCACCAGTGTGTATAGGAAATATCCCCAATATAACAAGTTGCTATACGCCACTAGTCTCCACCCACACCATACCATACGGAGCATACCCACATCGCAGTTTTTGCATATTAGGAGGATTTGTTCTGAGAAGGAAGATTTTGCCACTTTCCAACAGGATAAGACACACATGTTACAGACTCTGGGTTACCAAAAACAGGATATACAAGCTGCTAGTCAGTTTGCATCTGCTCAGGATAGATCACAGCTACTTGTATATAAGGACAGGACTCATACAGCGGAAGCAAAGCCAATTAGATTTATAACCACCTATGGTAGGAACATCCATCTCATCAGGGATATTGTAACCAAACACTGGAACATTCTTATGGCAAAAGAAGACTTGAATCACATGTTAGGGGATCAATGTCGGTTGTCATACTGCAGGGACAAAACACTGGGTTCTCATTTTGCACATTATAAGAAGCGTAACAGTGGTTTGTCTATGTGTTATCAATTGGCTATTACAGGGGACAAACTTTTGGGGTCATTTCCATGTGGACACTGTTCCTTCTGTAAACATATACTCAAATCTAAACAACTCACAAGTAAAAATTCGGGCAGGGTATTTGATATACAATGTTTTGGAAATTGTGGATTTGATTGGGTTATATATTTGGCTACCTGCAATTGCTCATCTTTTTATTTTGGACAAACATCACATACCCTGTAGATTCACATGTAAGAACATTACAGTGACATCAGAAAAAACGGTTGACTAATGCCTTATATAAACACCAAATTATTTATCCCATTGCTCATTTTTCCTTTACAGTGATTGACAGGATACAGGGAGATCGGCCTAACAAACTAGGCTGGCATTCTATCTTAAATAATAATAATTGTTAAACTAGGAGGCTTGTTTTCACCAGGTTTAAATGACCACTTATAATGTAGGTGTATTTTATATTGTGTTATATGTTCATAAATTTGTTACCTGAACTGCAGGAAATGACAAAATAGGAAGTATGGACGCATTTGTATATAAACACATGGTTTTGTTAGCAACTCTATTCACTGAGGAAGGCTAGTGTGGCAAAACCAGTATGATGCTACTTTGTTAATAAACATATTCTGCAAACAAAACCTGGTGCTGGCCTTTTTTGTTTTGACCCTGTTTATCAGCACACCATCAAATGCAGCTACAAGCATAAAACAGAAGCATTACAACATTGTCAACACATACAGGGTTCATGAGACACAGAAGACTATGTTATGGGAGTTTTGCAGAAGACATGTTCCAGCAGGAGATATAACAGCTGACAGATTTCATCAGGGATGTAAAAGGAGTCATACATTCACACCTTCATCACACGTTACTGTTACAGCTTCAAAAAATGCCACGATTCAAAAAGGCAATACCTCCTTAATTAACAAACCTGTTGTGTTCCATATACAGCAGAAGTAGGGCCTCCAGGTCATGTTGGATAAGTTCCTTTATAACTCTCTCTCTAGGATTTTATTCACAATACTGATCCATATGACGGATCTAAAACTGTTTGACTATGATATAACTTTACTCACTTTGTAAACTGGTTTTAATATAGGCAGTCATAATAGGTCAGGGATGTCTCCATGGTAACATTTAACGTGGATGATAACTGATGTAATAAAAGTTTTTTTATTTAAATACTACTGACAAATATTTTCCAAACCATATTGAAAATTAAAATCAGCCATTTATGTATATTTAAATACTTTTTTCTCCAGACTTTTAAAGGCATTTAAAGATATTATTTACAGTATTTGCAAGGTTAAATCAGGTTTGTTTTGTCCCAGTGGATTTGTCTGAATCTAGAGTATAGTATATAGGGTTTCTGAGCAGTCTGCAGAGAACTTGTGTTTCTGTCTCTTCATTTACTAAGCTCTCATGACTCTTTTCATTAACACCATCACGCCACTACTGATGTTCCTTTATGCTAATCAGATTTTTTTGTCTATGTAGAAAACCACAGGTATTCTGAAGAAACACAATAACCAGCACTTAACCAGCAGTGCCTTTTATTCACAACGATCTGGTACCTCGGCAATTCGCCTTCATGGATCACAGTTCATTCTAACTTCAAATCCATATATATACACATCAAAGCACAGCTGCCATTGTTCAATTAATGAACATATCAAACAATTAAGCATAATAGCATTTAAACATTTAAAGTGAACAATATTAACTTACAATAAATATCCATAAAAAATCAAACCTACTTAAATTTATATATAGTTTTTGGTATTATTACAATCTGTATACTAAATTAAATACCTAACTCCTGATTCATACCAAAGAGCTTTACAGTCTTAAACTTTAAAATCATT
Source organism: Protopterus annectens (assembly GCF_019279795.1). NCBI lineage: Eukaryota > Metazoa > Chordata > Ceratodontiformes > Protopteridae > Protopterus > Protopterus annectens. The sequence goes on along the minus strand of NC_056731.1, from coordinate 1,871,167,876 downwards.
CTTGTTTCTAATTCCAATAATTTAGCTACAATATCACACCCTCTAGAAAGGAAGGGCTTACCAAGAACACAAAATTTTAAACTATTGGAAGAATTATCATGTACATCATAAAAGTGTTTGGCAACAGGACTAGTCAAATTAATCCTTCTAATGTCTTTTAAATGTTCCAAAATACGAAACAAGAATGATTTTAAAGTTTAAGACTTTAAAGCCCTTTGGTATGAATCAGGAGTTAGGTATTTAATTTAGTATACAGATTGTAATAATACCAAAAAATATATATAAATTTAAGTAAGTTTGATTTTTTTATGGATATTTATTGTAAGTTAATATTGTTCACTTTAAATGTTTACATGCTATTATGCTTAATTGTTTGATATGTTCATTAATTGAACAATGGCAGCTGTGCTTTGATGTGTATATATATGGATTTGAAGTTAGAATGAACTGTGATCCATGAAGGCGAATTGCCGAGGTACCAGATCGTTGTGAATAAAAGACACTGCTGGTTAAGTGCTGGTTATTGTGTTTCTTCATATTTTTCTTTTGGTGTTTTTTGGAATTGGATTTGGAGTAATTGCCAGCACTTTATTACCAGCATTAACATGTCGCAGACAGCTGGGGCTCCTGGACAGCCTAACATACCAGGCGCTTTTCTTTTCTCTGATATTGTAAGTGAACGGGAGAAGAAGTTCACGACTATGGACTCTTGGAATGTGGGTGATAACTGAGATTTAGATGGGCGATTTTTACAACTGGAGAGACTTATGGCAAAGGAGATAGCACTGTTCCTTGACACGTGGCTCCTAGAGAAATACGTGAATTTAAATTTGACTCCTAGGGGGCTGCGTATAGACAGGCTTCCTGCAACACAATTTTCGGAAGAGGAAAGTGTCCTCTTCGAGGAATGGAAGCAGGCATCACTAGAATGTACTTCTAACTGGCTCCGCATTTTAATAAAGCGGAACATGAGGGTGCATGAAATATTAAAGACAGAGATTTTGCATCTACAGGACGAGGTGGTGGAGGAGTCCTGTTACAGAGTGCAGATCTCTAAAATTAATGAAAAGATTTCTAAACTGGAAGGAGAAATCATCCAACGAAAAAGAAACAAGTTGCTACGTGATTTAAAGGACTATGAGACTGGCATCTTATTTTCATGGCAGCGTGAGCCGGTACAGAGCAGGTCAAGGCTTAGAAGTGGCAACCAGAAACGTTGAAGTATGTCGGCATCTTCGGCTGACCAAAATATTTCTAAAAATGTTACTTTTGCAATGTCTTCATCTTCAATGACAACAGATACTGAGGGTAGGAATGATACCTCAGTTTCCCCCACTACAGAACATTCTTTTCAGACCAATAAATCGGGTCGAGGGAGAAATGGAAGGAAGGGAAGGAATCGCTTCAAACAATGAACTAGTATGTAGACATAATATAGACACTTTGTTGTTTATTAATTTATCATGTTTGAATCTTACTAATGATATGAAAACAGTATTGTCAAGAGGTAGTAAATTTATACCAACTTTTTTTCCTTCTCTTGCTGATTTGTATTTGGAACTAAAAGCTTTTTGTAGAAAGCTGCTTTTGAAAGTTTATTTCAAAAGAGAAGGTGAATGTTTTTCTGATAATGTCTGTTTAAATGATTCAAACACAGGTACTGATTTAAATGAAAGTTTACTAAATATGTCTCTGTATGATTATGATTGAGCTGATTTCTCTGACATAGATATTGTGGATGATATATTGGAAAATACTAACGGTTATCAAACTGGATATGGGAAGTTATTTGTGCCACATTTTACTAGTGAAAATAAGTTTACACCTATTACTAATGTACCTGTTATTTCTATATTCTTTAAGGTTCTTTTTAAAGAAATTTTGCTAGCATTTGATAATTTTTCTAAAAAGAAAAAAATGTTATAATTTAAGTAAAAATGAATGGCTGGCTTTGAAGAACCTAAGACAAGTAAAGTCTAATTTTATATTTAAATGTGCCGATAAAGGTGGCAGTTGGGTCATCTTGGATAAACAAAAATATTGTGATATGGTTGATAATTTGTTAAAAAATGTTGAAGAATATAAAAAACTAAGTAGGGACCCTACTGTGGAATTTAATGATGAACTTTTGGCCCTATTGGAAAGAGGGGAACTCTTGGGCTTTTTTGAATACAAGGATGTTTGTAAATTACATATAAAAAAAACTATGATACCGATTTTATATGCTTTACCTAAGGTGCATAAAAATTTACAACAGCCCCCGGGTAGGCCCATAGTTTCAGGAGTGGGTTCATTTTTGTATAATATTAATATTTTTTTAGATTATCATTTGAAGGCACATTTGAAAAAAGTTGTGGCTCATATTTCTAACACTCAGGATTTAATTAATGAGGTGTCTAATATCCAGTGGCAAAATGATACTATTGGGTTACTATTGATGCAAAATCACTATATACTAACATTAGTTTGAGATGGGGTTTGGAATCCATCATTGATATGTTGGGTGATGGGCCTAGGACCACCTTCTTAGTGAATTTGCTGGAATTTTGTTTAACTCATAATTATTTTTATTTTAATAATGATTTTTTTCTGCAGTTGAAAGGTACAGCTATGGGGGCGGCCTTTGTGCCCTCATATGCTATCATATACATGGGGTATTTTGAAAAGAAATTTATTTATCCCACTGTTTTCTTTAGGAATAATGTTTTATTATATAAACACTTTATTGATGACCTTATTTTTATTTGTAAGGGTGATGTTAATGACTTTTTTGATGTTCTTAATGCCAATGAACATGGTCTCAGTTTTTCCTTATGAGTTGGATAGGGAACACATTAATTTTTTGGATTTGACATTGTATAATGATCAGGAAACCATTGGGTATAGGCCCTTTAGAAAATCAACTTCGGTGAACATGTTTTTACATGCTACGAGTATGCATCCTAGTCATTTATTGAATGCTTTACCTTTTGGTGAATTTAAAAGAATTTATGAACATACAAGTGATGTAGAGGAAAAAAACTTATGAATTGAATAAAGTTATGTCTAGGTTGAGTGAAAGGGGTTATGATAAGGCCTATTTATTGAGATGTAAAAACAAACTACTTGGGAATAATATTGGTGAACCATTTACTTTATTCAGAAGGATTGAATCCAGGGGTAGAACATATGTCACTAGAAAGACTGATGATGAGGAAAAGTTTTTTATGTTACTAGATTTTCTTCTTTTTCTGATGAATTGATTAAGTTAGTGAGAAGGCATTGGCATATTATTTGTGAAGATGAATCTATTGTTTTTTTGTTTCCTAAATATGTTATGTTTTCTTTCAAGAGAGGGAAGAATTTGAAAGAATTATTAAATTATAATTTTATTGAAAGGAGCAATAGCCTTTTACCATTAGGCACTTTTTCATGTGGTAGCTGTAGTATTTGTAGTAAGGTTAAGAATTTGAACATTATTAATGGTGTTAATTTTGTTCCTAAATTTTATTTCAACTGCAGATCAACGGGGGTGGTCTACATTTTAGGCTGTTCATGTAATGATGTTTGGTATATAGGACAGACCAAACGTATGGTTAGGGTTCGTATTTTGGAACATTAAAAAGACATTAGAAGGATTAATTTGACTAGTCCTGTTGCCAAACACTTTCATGATGTACATGATAATTCTCCCAATAGTTTAAAATGTTGTGTTCTTGGTAAGCCCTTCCTATCTAGAGGGGGTGATATTGTAGCTAAATTATTGGAATTAGAAACAAGAATGATTTTAAAGTTTAAGACTTTAAAGCCCTTTGGTATGAATCAGGAGTTAGGTATTTAATTTAGTATACAGATAGTAATAATACCAATAAATATATACAAATTTAAGTACGTTTGATTTTTTATGGATATTTATTGTAAGTTAATATTGTTCACTTTAAATGTTTAAATGCTATTATGCTTAATTGTTTGATATGTTCATTAATTGAACAATGGCAGCTGTGCTTTGATATGTATGTATATATATATATATATATATATATATATATATATATATATATATATATATGGATTTGAAGTTGGAATGAACTGTGATCCATGAAGGCGAATTACAGAGGTACCAGATTGTTGTGAATAAAAGACACTGCTGGTTAAGTGCTGGTTATTGTGTTTCTTCATATTTTTCTTTTGGTGTTTTTTGGAACCACAGGTATTCTGTCTGGTCCAATGGACCCTGGGTTTTAATTCTATTTGTGGCAACAATTAACATGTCTGTACTTGTATAAAGGATGCATATTTTCTCGTCTCTGCAGCACTTAGTTTGACATATGCCTCTAATTATTCTGATGTTTAAACAAAGTTCTTCTACAAGTCTTAGAGAACTACTTGTAATGCAGATTAGCACAAAGCTAACATAACAGACCAAGTCTCAAACACAGATGAGTGTCAGAACAGACTGTACTGGGCCTTTACTGTACAGATTATTTAGTCATAAAATCAAGCCTGCTGCATCCACATCAGCACGTGTAGTAATATCAGTTTAAACATGATATCCCCAATGTTTGAGATGTCATAGATTGTATAAACTGATAACAGCTTTAAAATAACATAAGATTGACTGTATGCTGGACATGGAAAGGATGAAAGAGTTTAGTAAAAAAGTACATGCCATAATGACAGCTGATGTAAAGATATTGCTTGGAGATAAAAGGGAGGAATGCACATCAGTTTATCGAAAGCTATGTCACTGTGCCACAAAACTTTTATTTAACATTTATTTACCAAGAAAGTCCAACTTGGAACAAAGCCCATTTTCAGCAGAGGCCCGGGGAGAAATGTTCCAGACGCATGTCTTTGTAATGTGGGAGGAAACTGGAGCACCTGGAGGAAACCCACATGAACACAGGGAAGGCATGCAGACTCCACACAGAAGACACCCCAGTAAAGGATTGAACTGAAGAACCTCTTGATGTGAGGCAACAATGCTACTGGTGCACCACTGCACCATCCAGAATGCAATGAAATGAAACAATGAAATAAGAAAGTCAAAGAGCCTCATCAGTGACTTACAAAAATAAGAAATGCAATTATTTCTGCCACGTAAGGGGGTTTATATGTGACTCTACATATATTAACTCTGAGGATGGTCAGCCATCTGGGTAAAATAAACATCATTATCCCTAATAAGAATTGATGATTTTGGCCTGATGATAGTGGAATAAAAAAAAAAAAGGATCTCTTTTCCTTAAATAGCACATTCAGAAAAATTATCAACAAAAGGAATGTTTTTTTTTTTTTAAACAGCCCACTTTGAGGATATAACTCCTACGATTATGCCACTCTAGCCATCATGAATTTAGAAATACAATCCCATACACAGAGCATAAGAAAACAGGGGTTTTTAGTTTATGTCTATACTAGCTAAAAGAATGACAAAGGTGTTATCAAAATTGATAGATATGGATCAGTGTGGCTTTTGTGGAAGTAAGGCAAACATTTTACAACATTAATAAAAAAATGATGATCCGGGTGAAGGAAAATGTAAGAAAATACAGCTGTTGTTAGTGGGTTTTGATGCAGAGAAAGCATTCGACAAAGTAAGGTGGGATTTTATCAGTAGGGCAATGGAAGCATTTGCATTCCCTGATACAATAACAAGGTTAATTAGGAGGAAATATGAGGGGTTGCAGGGAAGAATTAAAGTGGGAGGGATCCTCTCTGATAAGTCATATCTGAAAAGAGAAACCAGGCAGGGATGACCTCTTTCCCCTTTTTTGTTTGCTTTATATTGTTATTGGCAAACAAAATAAGGGACTCAGAAAATCAAAGATATAATTGGTATTGCAATTAAGAAAAAATGACTTTATTTGTCAGATGACATTTTGTACCTGATAAATCCAGAAAAGGACATCTCCATGCTGTGGTACATTTTGAGACATTTTCATGTGTTTTTAGGATATAAAAGTAATGAAGATAAAACAAAGGCTGTAGCTGTAAATTATGAACCCACACATGAATTGGTTTGGCAATACCTATATCTCTGAGGACATGAAAAGTATTTAGGAGTATTGATTAAAAAGGCTTCTGTTATGGGAATTAAGGATATGTGGCAAAGTTTGATTTTTACTGGCTAGACTCAAAATGGCCCATGAAGGCAATTAGCCTAGCACTATTCTATGAACCTATGAACAAAAAATAATACAAAAAACTGAGAAACTGGAAGCTCTTATTTATGGATATGGATAGTAACATACAAGCAGTGAAAATGTTTTTAATCCCTTTGGTTTTATATACAGTTCAGTCATATGTTTTTCATTCAGTGGAGAAGATGTGGACAATAATTAATAAAAAGTTGAAGGGATTTATGTGGGACAAGAAGAGGGCAAGAGTTAAGTGGGATACGCTAATCCTTCCACTAGAACATGGTGGTTTTAGGATAGATACGTGTGCTGATTTGAAGGCATTTATTATAGGTGCACAATGAAGACTCATATATGCAACACAAGCAGAAAATTATCATTCAAAATGGAAAGGGGTGGTGATGAAACAGTAGAGAATTCATGAAACAAGAAGAGCCTGGGATTTTGGATGCAGATCCTTAAGGAGAATAACATGCAGATCCTTAAGGAGAATAACAACAGTCATACAGAATACTATATTCATAAGGTAGCATGAAGTATTCTAAGAACTAAGCCAACATGAGAATGCAGAAAGGAGATTTTGTCAATACAGATGGCTGTGCTTAGGGGTATAGACAATAGGCAAGAGGGAGCTGGAATTTACTGCCAAAAACTGGCAAAGGACCTAAGGTACTGGGAGCAAATAACTAGAGAGGGAATGGCAGTAGAATGGGATGAGGTCAAGAAGACATGACTGCAGGTTCGAGACTGTTTTCCCTACCATGGATTGATATCAGAGTACAGGTAAAGATAAAGGCACAGGGGAATCCTAAATGAAAGACCTGCTCTGGTTGAGTTTTTTGTTCAATCTACAATTGAAGCTGCTGTTAAAAAAGGGATAGTTATTACGGCATATGGCTGAAACTAGGAAAATGAATCTTTTGAACTGGAACACGAATCTGAATTGCCTTGACACCTACTGCTTTTCCATGGTATGCTGAATTGACACTGTTCTATGTTTATATGTATTATGCTGTATTCTGTGCCTGATAATAATGTTTATGCTACAGCATGTATGTCTGTAAAGTGTTTTTGGTGTGTTTCTATCTGGGTTGCCACTGAAAACAGGCTCTTCTTGGTCCAGTGGACTTCCATCATTATCAAACTGAAATAAATAAATAAATAAATAAATAGATACAGTAAGGACTTGGCAAGTTTAACTCTGGTGGCTGCCTAAAAAGCAATTATTAGAAAATGGAAATAAATGTTTAAAACAATTGTATTTAAAACACTGAATATTGTAACAGAAATAAAATAACTGAAAGTGGGATTTTTAGAAAAGGGAAGGAGCAAATTACACAGAAATAAATGAAAATTGTGAGAACAATACATACATAATTATGTTCAGGAGGAGGAGTGAGGATTAAGAGAAGGCAGGAAGTTTATGTAATATTGGACTGATAATTATAAAAAAGAACATACATGAAGAATAATGTATGCAACTGGAAAGCTGTTAACATGGTTTGTTTTCTTTTATATACATGTATATTTGCCTGTATCTTAAGTGATAATTTAATAAGGTGTCAAAAAAGGGACTTTGAACAAATTTGTAAAATAAAAATTAAATGTTGATTAGAAGAGATCAGTAAACAAGCATCTCAAAAGCACAGTCTGTATTTATGAAAAATGAGAGGCCTAACAACCACCACTGCTCAGTGATGATCCATCTTTTTAAGACCTTATTGCTTCCATGGTTACTGACAAGAATAAGACACGCTGTTAAAAACACTTCATTTTGAAAATCTTTTCAGAAAAGATATACCACCATTACAACCGACTCTTTGCATAGCAGTTGCAATACTGCTTGAAACCATTCTGATTATGATAAACATCTGCCAAGGAGATTTCAAATATCAGTTAATAATCCTGCCTATTTTAAATATTAAGTCTGTGCAGAAATGATTTGACATACTTTTGGTGTTTTCTAAAAAGTGGAGAGGATATACGAGTATGCAAAGCTGCAAGTAACTGTACAAAGGTATCACATTATACACCTCCATAACTAAAACTGCATTGCTTCCTGGGGACCAATATTTCAAAACGTACCTTGGCCCAAATCCAGAAAAGTTACAGGGAGGTGTACACTACAGTGTTGCAACATGAAGATGTGCAGTGCCATGGCAGGCTGTCTCTGTGGCCATGCTAGATGCTAATTAGCATTCCGAAGGAGAGACATATGCTATTTAGCGATGTGCTCTCCCCAGGAACTACCTGTGGTAAAACATTTATGCAGTTGAGTGATACACAGAATCAGTCTGCTGTATAAAGTAGCATGTTCACTCCTGGCCACTCATAGTAAAGAATAAGCGCAAAAGGTCATGTTCATCCACCATGGCAGAAGAAAGTGCTGGGGAGTCTAGTGGCCAGGACGTATTGGGGGTGTGATGCTGTGTATATGGGGAGCTGCATGTGCGAGTGTGTGTCTGCCTAGGAGGTCACAGTAGGTTAGATAAGTGTGTGTGTGTGTGTGTGTGTGTGTGTGTGTGTGTGTGTGTGTGTGTGTGTGTGTGTGTGTGTGTGTGTGTGTGTGTACATGGAATAACTGTGTGAATGTGTGTGTGTGTGTGTGTGTGTGTGTATGTGTCTGTGTGTGTGTGTGTGTGTGTGTGTGTGTGTGTGTGTGTGTGTGTGTGTGTGTGTGTGTGTGTGTACATGGAATGAATGTGTTAATGTGTGTGTGTGTGTGTGTGTGTGTGTGTGTGTGTGTGTGTGTGTGTGTGTGCATGAATAACTGTAGACATAGGATGAGGGGATCACTAGCCAATGGGATGAACACTAAGACATGGGTTGGGAGGACCATTAGCCACCAGGGCAGACACTAAAGATGTGGGTTGGGGGAACCATTAGTCCCCAGGGAGAACACTAATGATGTAGATATGGGTAACACTAGACATCAGAGAGAACTCTTCAATACTGTGGCTTAATGGCACTTTACAAATCTTGGGTGGGGGGCAGTAGCCACAGGGATAACAGATTGTGCCTTAAGGGTACGTATACAAGACATAGGTGGGTGACACTAGCCACTAGGGAACACAGTTTCATCACTTGCCTTAATGGCACTTACACATAATATTGGTCAGGAGGTACACCAGACACCAGAGATACTCTACATAGCAGACCTGAAAGGCACTTATTTAAAAAAAACCTTGAGTAGGGAACCATTAGATACCAGGGATACTATAAGTAGTGTGCCTTCAGTGCTATACACCCCCAACCTCCCACAGTGGATATTAGTCCTCTGCACCATCACCAGACTCCAATAAATAAATAAATATGGGTGGGAAAAAAACTCAAGAAACTACAAAGAGAGTGGGGAGGATTCAAAGCCTTCACCCTTGCCAGAAAAAACATCAGCATCAACCCTCTGCACTAACTGATAAATTAGTGTTACAAGGGATTTTTAATATATAGTGAGAATCACAGGCATTATGTGTGCAACGGTAGTTAATAGCATTTCAGAGACATGTAAATTAGCTGATAATCAGGAGTTTCCTCATTGCGGCTAACCTGTCTACAAATGCAGTAATACCACACTGGAGAAACTGAGCATTTTTACTGAAGCCCTTAAGGCAAGTGCTAGAGTTCTGTCTGTATCCCAGAACTTGTGTGACAAAGAACGAAGTGTAAACCTTTCATTGATGTTAAGTTTATTTCAACAAATTCCCCACACAGAGATAATGAAATGGAAGGGTGGGAGTCAGGGGTTAAAACTAGACGAAGGATGAGATGATGTGAGAATATTTACTTAAGGTAATAAAGTCACTCATCTTTCTTACATCTGGCAAAAAAAAATGACTTGCTGTCCCTAAACTGCATCTAAACATGAACACAAAGGCTTCAAAAATATTTACATGCCAGATATTGCCAAATACTTGCAATATTATTCTTGATGATAGTAAGTGTTCAGAACAATTAAATGAAACCTTCAAATATAAACCTTAAATACTTAAGTCAACACATTGTGTATCACACAAATCTCCAAACTGCATGAAAAGTACATCACATGCACTGGAATATAACCCATTTTATCTGTTTCAGTCAGTGAATGAAAAGATATGCACATATGTAACACTAACCTTAAAATAAGTAAAGTAAAATCAACCTACTTCCTGGCAGGAGAGATGTTTATGCCATTGGTAAAATAAAATCCACACGCTACTTCCTTTACGTCTGTTGGGCTGTAGTACACAACAGAAGACCATGGCAAACCCAAGAGTATTTCAACATACTGCATGATAAAGTTAGCAAAGTAATAGTCAACAGTGGCATAAAAGCTTTCTGGCCCGAGTGCTACAATGTCATCTATACTGAAAAACAAAAACAAAAAGAAAATGTCATTATCAAATAAGAAACTGTGATCACACAGGTTTTACACAAACTTCTCTCTCTAATATGCAATTTTGGAGAAAAATACCAGTGACTTGTTGGCCTGAAGCTACACCTTAAATCCAGTGTTTACTCCTGCCGATCATTTACAAACCATGTTATCTATAGTTAGTGCAGGATTAGCAGTTCCATAATCATATTAATGCAGAGATTCCTGGAAAAAACTGCTATTAATGCATACGTCAGAAAGGTATTCACAATTCAATTTTCAATTCTGCATCAGCTCACACATAGCCACTAGCCCTAGTTTTTTTTTCTGCTGCTCAGCACAGATGCTTTTCAGAGGACCTCTTTGATGAAGTTAGGCATTTATTTAACATGCATAATAAACCAATGAATTTAGGCAACATAGATGAAAAACATTCTAGCAGTGGCATGCAAATTATCAATGCAAGAGAAAGCACAGTTGTGTAAAGGTTTTGACAATAACATCAGCTGTCCTTCTATATCACTGTTGCATTTTTCTTAAAACAAGGGATGTCCCACCCTGAGCAGCCCATTGCTTGTCCACAGTAGCTTAGATTAAAAGATCTTGTTTGTGCTGTACGTTACATTTATGCTCTCCATACAGAACACAGGGCATAAAATGGATGTACGGACACAACTATCCAGAACTTCTTTTGCCACAAGTTTGAAAGTCATTGCTGCCAGTTGGTTTGAACATTTTGTTGCTATACTGAATTTTAGCAACACCAGATAAGTGCCTCATTGGGGTTATTTTTTGTTTTTTTTTTCTTTTTATTTTTTTGATCTTGTATTTTATCACTACCTACAGGCCTCCTCATCGGAAGTCACACCATATCAACATCAAAGAGATGAGGGCTCTGATTCTGGCCCTTCAGGATTTTCACCCCATGTTCTTCCTGGGCCCCTTGAAGGTGTACACAGACAACACTACAGTGATGTGGTATGTCAACAAGCAGGGGGCAGGAAATCTTACCCCCTCTGCAGGATGGTGATTCAGGCCGGGGAAGTGGCTCTCCATTACCCATTAACTCTTCCAGCAGTAGACATTCCTTCAGAGCACATTCTTGTGGCAGACTGTCTGAGCAGGTCCAAAACATAGGCTCACGAATGGATGCTTCACAGAGACAAGTTTCTGGACATTGTGGAATGGTAGGGTATTCCTCAGGTAGATCTTTTTGCCTCCCCTCTGAACAGGCAGCTTCCTCTCTTCTGTTCCAGAGTGTCATGCCATCTGGCCTGGAAGATGGATGCCCTATCCTTTCCATGAAGGGGCGGTTTCTTTATGTTTTTCTTCCTCTTCCTCTGCTTCCAAGAGTGCTATAAAAAATTCAGCTGGATTCTCCAAATATCTTGCTAGTGATTTACTTTTGGTCGAGACAGCACTGGTTCCTCCCTATTAATGTTTTTTTGTAACTTTGTATTAACTGTCTGGAGCTTTTCTCCTCGGGTCTCCACTGAAAATGGGCCACTGGCTCAGTTGGACTAACCTGGTTAACAAATGATAAAAAAACAAAATAAATAAATAATGTACCTGGCCAGGGGCAATCATCACAAGTTAGCTCACCGGTTGGATCTCACACAAGACAAGGGGTCTCTAATCCATCCCCACTTGTCCACTCTGCAACTGACATTGTGGGTGATACAGTTTTGATCCCTTTCAGTCACCTCTTTTCTGAGGATGTGCTAATGGCTTTACAGGAGGCAAGGAAAACCTCAACCAGAAAATCTTATATATCCAAACAGAAGAGATTTTTGGTCTTGTGCCATGCTCATAACCAGGAACCTTTTTCAGTGTGGGTCCCTGTCATCCTCTCTTATTTGTGTGAGTTGCTCTGGTCTGACTTGGCCTATTCTTCTGTGAAGGCCTATCTGTCAGCCATTTCTGCTTATCTGCCCTTGACTCCTCCTTTGACTTCTTGTTTTGAGGTCGAACAATTTCTTTTTTTTTCGCTAAATATTTTTTTATTATTTCAAATAAGATCTGTTAAAAAACATTACATGAAATAAAGATAAATAACATATTTATAATTCTAAAACATTACTAACTTCAAACCATTGTATAACTATTTACATTGGTGTCTATTCAAATAACACTGAAATTTTATATTATGCAAAATTAGAAACATAAGATGATATATCTTCATCGATCTTTTCAAATATTTCCAATACTTTCATCCAAGAGTAATTGTAAGAAGGAGATCTTTTAGTTCTGTTCTTCACTGTTAATATTTTCATGTGTGCAACTGTTGATGTTAAATTCTTAAATTCGTTGAACGTAGGAGAAGTCTCATTTTTCCAGTGTATAGTTACGATTTTACGTGAGATTGCCAATAGTGACCATAGGATTTTAGTGTCTTTTTTTTTGGTAGACAGTTTGGAATAGGAGAGTTGAATAAAATTAAAGACTTTGTTAATTGGAAATTATCATTATAAATAGTCTGATAAAAATAGTTAACAGACTTCCAATACATATTGAGACATATACATTCATAAAAAACATGCTGTCAATCTGCTTTTAACTTGATATGGCATCTCCAACACTGATCTTCAATAGAATACATTTTGGTTAGCCTATGTGGTGTATAGAAACTTCTGTGTAGATATCTCCAAGTGAATAACTGCCAGTATTTTGATAATGTAGAAAATTTGGAAGATTTTAAAATATTACTTTTTTCTTCTTCAGTTGGAGGATTATTGTTTATTAAAGTATAATAACCCCAGTATGATTTTTCATGATAGTTTTTTGTTTTTTTTTAACAATTTTTAACTACTGCCACTAAACTTCTGCATTTATACTCCTTGTTGTAATCTGTGTAAGCTATCTCCCTGCCAGAACTGCCAGCGGCCTACATCTCCCTCTCATCTTTGTTTCTCTACTCTTACCCTTATCTACCTCTCTAATCCTGTCAGGCCCTTTCCCCTTCAGTCCTCTTTATCCCACTCATTGCCTTAGTGGACTAGTGTATTTCTACATTTAACCACTAGAGGGCGCCCTCCCCCTTTTTTGATATTCCTTACTATACTTACTCCTTGCATTTTACCTCTCCAGCCTTTTTCTTTACTTTTCATTTCTTTCTACATGTATTTTACCTTTACTAGCCTTTGCTTTCCTATCATCTCTCTCTAAACTCCCAGCCCTCTCTACCCATTATTTCTAGAACCTTACTGACTCTGTTTCAGCTTACTTTCCTGCAATTCTTACCCCACTGATTGGCTCTCGTCCTTCCCCTGGTGTTTCCCGCTCCGTTCGCCCTTCGGGCTCACTCCGCTCCCCTACCCTGCCCCCAAATCCCACCCGCCCCCAGTACCTCTAGCTATATCCCTCTTGTCTCCACACCTACTTCCTCTCTAAACCAATCAACCTTCATCACCACAGACACACCCCCAACAACCTATTATCCAATTTGTAACCACACCCATAGCTACTAAATATTTTACTTTCTGACTTCTAAACTCTCACTCACCTACCCAGCTTAATTGCACCCAGCTCCACTCTTACTACTCTTTATCTTACTCAACCTACACAAGATTTGTTTCTCATCACATACATAATTAAAGTACAACACATATATTACAACTTTCACACTCAATACAAAGCAACTTCTCAACATGCCCCTAAATCCTTCATCCCTCTTTATTCTTCTATTGCTCTCCATTAAACTATCATATCTTTATCACCTCACCCAACCACATACTCTTTACCTTTCACAACCTTATCATTCAACCAACCACCTGAACTCCCCACTGCCACAATCACACACTCCTATCTCCCCCCATCTTTACCCAATAACACAGCTCTACACCTTCTCATTCAAAGTTTTCACCCCTCAGAAAAATTATATCCCTTTAGTAACTATACACCCCTTGGCCATCACAGTAGACACAAATCATTTTTACACCCCTCTCAACTATCTTTTGAACCCCATCCTTCATTTCATTACCAGTCTTTTATCTGGTGATATCCATCCCAACCCCGGCCCCTCCTCATCTTCCTCCTCTCACAAGCCTATATTCTTTACTTCTATTAACTCACAAAGTATAGTGAATAAAGTTCCAATCCTCCATGCATGGCTTAGCTATAACAAACCTGACATTCTATCTATCTCAGAAACATGGTTAAAACCCTCTATAAAAGATTCTGAAATAACCCCACCCACCTATTCAATCATCAGAAAAGACAGGACCCAAAAGAAAGGCGGTGGAGTTGCTCTCCTATACTCGTCTTCCTTGCTAGTCACCCCATATGACAAACCTATTCCTACATTTAATAATGCTGAAATACTTCTTTCTCTCCTACAAGTTAACAAGCACAAACACATATGCCTAGCATCCCTCTACATTCCCCCAGGGGATAATATTTCTACACTTGAAAACATTCTCTCTTGGCTCTCTGATAACATAAGCAATGAAACCATAATCCTAGGAGATGTAAACATTAATTGGACCTCCATTCAGTCTCCAACCAATCATCTTAACATCAATCTATATAACTTTTCCCAACTAATCAACACCATAACCCACCCATCAAAGGACCCCTCCAGTGGCACCATCCTTGACTGGATTCTAGTGTCACACCCCCATTACTTTTCTGATAGCGGTACACTACCTGACCCTCTTAGTGATCATCTGCCTACTTTCACTCACCGACTCCCCTGCATCTCCTATTGCACCCACAACTACATCACTACCCAATAACAAAAGCTTCAACCCATCAATCTTCATAGATTCCCAGAAGGCACTCAATTGGAACAATCTAAAGACACTGCCCTTAGAAGAAGCAGTTGCCCACTTTAACTCCACCTTCTTAGGAATACTTGATTGCCAAGCCCCACTAAGAACAAAAAGAATAAAATAAAATCTGCCCCATGGCTAACCAAAACCACATTATCAGCTATGCCTTAGAGACAAAGCCTGGGGACTCTACCTGAGAAATAAGACCTCAGAACAACATACTGCATATAAAACCCTTAGAAATAAAGTTAAAAGCTAATTATCTCTGATAAACAACAATACTTCTTCTCACTCCAAAACAATAACAAAACTAACCCCAGAGATTCTGGAAGGGATCTCCACCCTTCTTAACCCTAGCAAACCTCATACCCCAACCCCAGACCCAAATATCCCAGACTTGGATTTAGCTACACAGTTCAACTCCTTTTTTATCGACTCCATTAGCAAACTCACCTCCTCCTTTACAGGCCCCACCTCACCTTCTAAGACACCCCTTCCTTCTACTGCAAATAACCCTACCCCCAATTCTATTTCACCCCACCTATCTTCCACCTTAACCACCATTCAGACTCCCCCTCCACCTGTACCCCCCTCTAATTCTCCCTCTCTCCATCCTTCTCTACTTTCACTAAAACCTATACCCACGGCCACTATAAAGAAACTCCTTCAGAAACTGAAGCCATGTACTAATGCCCCTGACAATATTCCCTCCTACTTCCTACGTATAGCAGCAGATGCTATTGCTTATCCTATTAGCATCTTAATCAATTGTTCCATCCATGAATGCATTGTACCCCAATTGTGGAAGCAAGCATTCATAATCCCCCTACATAAAGGAGGCAACAATTGCAACATCAGTAACTTTCGTCCCATTGCTATTCTGTCCCCCATTTCTAAACTTCTAGAAAAGTGTATACACCTTCAACTTCTGCCACATCTCTTAGACAACAACCTGCTAACCCCTACACAACATGGATTTAGGCCAAATCATAGCACCATGACAGCCCTGTTGGCCTTCCTTGAGACTGTTAACACAGCACGTGATTCCGGTCACATTGTCTCCACCTTACTACTTGACCTCTCCAAAGCCTTCAACACCATTTCACATAACTTGCTCTTAACCAAACTGTCAGAACTTAACCTCTCTCCCTCTACCATAAACTGGTTCTCCAGCTATCTATCAAATAGATACCAAGCTGTAATATGGAAAAAGGCCACTTCCCCATTCCTTAGTACCCTTACTGGAGTTCCTCAAGGTTCTATTCTTGGTCCCCTCCTCTTTAATATATTTATCAATGATTATCACAAATCTATCCCATTTGCAAACATCATCCAATATGCAGATGATTCAACCATCATCTGCTCTGCCACCTCCCCCTCTCTGCTCCAAAACTTACTCAGGAAGCTTTTTCAATTACTGAATATTGGATGAAATCAAATCACTTAGCACTCAATGCCTCCAAAACAAAACTTATGGTATTTACTCCCTCAAAATCCACTTCCTTCGACATGAACTCATTCTCAATTACCAGCCAAAATAACTCACCCCTTGAAATAGTGTCCGAAACTAAGCTACTTGGTGTACAGATTGACAATCAGCTTAGTTACAACTCACATCTTCAACTAAACATGAAAAAAACCCATCAAAAACTAGGTATGCTATACCGTCAGAACCAATACCTTACAAGTTCTTCCAAAATCACACTCGCTTCCTCTTTTCTCATCCCTCTCTTCTCTATGGGGCTCCATTATGGACCAATCTGCAGACTTCTCTGAAAAAACAGCTTTCCTCCTGCTATAACAAAATTGCCAAATTCGCCAATAGCCATAGGTCCACTACTCATCACTGTTCCTCTCTCCATAAACTAAACTGGCTCGAATTACCGAATCAACTCATATATATACAGCTGACTTTTGCTTACAAGCTCATCCTTAGCCCCTCTATCTGTCCCTCCCTGTCTTCCGCCTTCAAAATGCACCTACCTAACAGAGTCTTAAGGTCTAACAATCAAAACCTACTACAAGTACATAAACCATCTCATCCGCCAGGTAAGCACCTACTATCTTTTACTCTTGCTCGTCTCTGGAACTCACTTCCACCATCCATTCTTACCTCCTCTAACCAGTACATGTTCAAAAAATCTCTTCATTCATACCTAAGATCCCAATGGGATTGTTCTTGCTCCCTCCCCTCATAATTCTATGTTATCCCATTCTTCTTCCCATTCTTCTTCCCATATACGATACATAACTCTTCCTATCTAAGCTTATGTTCCCTCAG
Source organism: Protopterus annectens (assembly GCF_019279795.1). Classification (NCBI taxonomy): domain Eukaryota; kingdom Metazoa; phylum Chordata; order Ceratodontiformes; family Protopteridae; genus Protopterus; species Protopterus annectens. The sequence continues at coordinate 1,871,150,353 of NC_056731.1, read as the reverse complement.
AATACCTACCCTGTAATGCAAGTCTATACAACTTCTTTGAATGCATAAAACATTACTCTTTTAACTTATTCCCCTGACATTTATTCCACATCAGATTGCATTGTTTTGAATGCTTTTTGAATTTTTGAACCTAAATGTATTAAATGTTTTTATCTTTTACTCTGTATAAGTATTATTGTAATTTTTGCATGTACCTGTTTTTGTCTGTATTTGGAGCTTTTCTCCCCAGGACTCCATTGAAAACGGGTTCTTTTGGCCCAATGGACTATCCTGGTAAACCAACTGCAAATAAATAAATAAATAAATAAATAAATTTTATAGATATTAGACAAATAACCTGTACCCTGATAAGGCTGTTTTGTGATAAGAATAAGGTATTCAATGAGTTTTGGAGCTTCATGCCTAACTGAAGGTTGCATTTGTTCTATTTTAATGCCTTATATTTTGTAAAAACAACCTTCTTCTTTCGGCTGCTCCCGTTAGGGGTCGCCACAGCAGATCAACTGTTTCAATTTCTTCCTGTCCTCTGCATCTTGCTCTGTCACACCAAACACCTGCATGTCCTCTCTCACCACATCCATAAACCTTATCTTAGGCCTTCCTCATTTCCTGTTACCTGGCAGCTTCATCCTTAGCATCTTTTTCACAATATACTCTGCATCTCTCCTCAGCACATGTCCAAACAAACATAATCTTGCCTCTCTGGCTTTGTCTCCAAACCTTCCAACATGGGCTGACCCTCTAATATACTTATTCCTAATCCTGTCCATCCTCGGCACACCCAGTGCAAATCTTAACATCTTCAACTCTGCCACGTCAAGCTCTGACTCCTGCCTTTTTGTCAATGCCACTGTCTAAAACCCGTATAACATAGCTGGTCTCACTACCCTCTTGTAGACCTTCCCTTTCACTCTTACTGGTACTCGTCTGTCACAAATCACTCCTGACACTCTTCTCCACCCACTCCATCCTGCCTGTACTCTCTTCTTCACCTCTCTTCCACACTCACCATTACTCTGAACTGTTGATCCCAAGTACTTAAACTCATTCACCTTCGCCACCTCTACTCCCTGCATCCTCACCATTCCTCTATCCTCCCTCTCATTCACACACATATATTCTGTCTTAGTCCTGCTGACCTTCATTCCTCATCTCTCTAGAGCATATCTTCACCTCTCCAGGGTCTCCTCCACCTGTTCCCTACTCTCACTACACAGATCACAATGTCATCTGCAAACATCATAGTCTAAGGGGACTCCTGTCTGATCTCGTCTGTCAACCTGTCCACCACCATTGCAAATAAGAAAGGGCTCAGCGCTGATCCTTGATGTAATCCCACCTCCACCTTAAACGCATCCATCACTCCCACCGCAGACCTCACCGCTGTCCCACTACCTTTGTACATATCCTGTACCACTCTTACATACTTCTCTGACACTCCCGACTTCCTCATACAATATCACAACTCCTCTCTAGGCACCCTGTCATATGCTTTCTCTAAATCCACAAAGACACAATGCAACTCCTTCTGACCTTCTCTGTACTTCTCCATCAACACTCTCAGAGCAAACATCACATCTGTAGTGGTCTTTCCTGGCATGAAACCATACTGCTCATCACTACTCATCACCTCCCTTCTTAACCTAGCTTCCACTACTCTTTCCCATAACTTCATGCTGTGATTGATCAGTTTAATCCCTCTGCAGTTACTACAGCTCTGCACATCACCAACAACCAATTGTCTTTATTTATATTATAGTTATAAATTATCTGTTCATTTGTTAGTATTTTCCCTTTCTCTATAAGCTGATCCCAAAAGAGTAATGATTCTTTTTTAAGTATATTTATTTTAGATATTTGGGATGTATCTAGAATATTTGGTGTAAAAGCTATAGGGAAATAAGAAAAATCCAAGAATTAATATTTGGTATTTTGTTTATATATGTTTTGAACACTGAAAGTGTAGAGCTTATATAGTTTGATGGCAATTTATTGATATTATTCCTTTTACCTAAAAAATAATCTTTTAACATCTATATAAGGGGTGATGATATTACTGTTAAGTTGTCCTGCATATGATTGTAATTAACTTCTATGTAAATCTGCTCATGGGCTTGTTTCCATATAGGTGTGTAATGAATTATTTAACCATAGTGTTTTATTTTTAATAACAGATGAGGTAATATATAAATCAATTTCCGGTAAATTAATTCCACCGTCTTCCCAATTTGGTAAATGTTTATTTAAGGCTATATGGGGTTTATTTGGAAACCACAGAAAATTTAAAATTAGTTTATTGTATCTTTGAATAATATATTTGGGAGGTGGCAATGAAAAATGTTGTATTAAGTATAATATTTTGGGAAATATGATTACTTTAATAAGATATAATCTGTCTGCTGTTGAAAAGATGTATTTATTCCAGTAACCAGTTGTTTGTTCTATTTTATTTAGTATTTTATTATAGTTAAATATTAAAGAATCTGTTAATTCATTGAGTAGATTTATTCCCAGATATAATAATTTATTTTCTGTTACTATATATTTGGAAAATCTTTTGTTTATATTCTTTTTTTTACAGTTACAGGGCATAATTTTTGTTTTATTTTCATTAAATTTTAAGCCTGAAATATTCTGAAATGTATTCATGGAGTTAAATAGAGCATTTAAAGACTCACTGGCATCTGAAAGAGTTAATATGTCATCAGCAAAGAGTTGGATTTTAAGGTTTAACATTTTAGTTATACAAATGCCCTTTATGTTAATGCTTGATCTGACTTGATTTGCAAAGGGTTCTATGAGTAATGCAAATAACAATGGTGATAAAGGGCAATCCTGTTTAGTTCCCTTTTTAATTGTTATAGGGCCTGATCTATGTGATACTAGTTTAACATATGCAGTAGAGTTTTCATATAGTATTTGGATAAGGTTATTAAAATTAGAAGGAAAATTATATTATTTTAAAACTAGTGAAAGAAAGTTTCAGTTAACCGAATCAAAAGCTTTATTAATATCTAATGAGATTACATTTAAATCTAGAACTCTATGTTTGCTATAGTCTATTAATGTTAGTATTCTTTTAATATTATCTGAAGTATTTCTTCCTTTAATAAAGCCTGTTTGATCTTTGTGAATTAAGAAAGGAAGAAAGTGTTTAATCCTATCTGCGTATATAGCCATAAATCTTATAGTCTATATTGAGTAAGGATATTGGCCTATATGAGGAGCACTGCCTCTCATCTTTATCTGGTTTGATAATTGGAGATATCAATGAATATTTACAAGAGGGTGGAATGTTCAAATCTTTTTTGGCTATATCATATACTTTTAATAGTAAGGAAATGGCTTGACTGGGTATTAATTTATACATTTTTGGTAGCATATTATCTGGGCCAGGTGCTTTATTGTTTTGAGATTTTTAATTTGTGATTTTAACTCTGTCATATTGATTGGTTTGTTTATAATATCTATTTGTTCTTGTGTTAATTAATATTATTTTCTAAGTATTTTGTTATATCCTTAGTAGGTGTATTTTGAGTGTTTATGGAATTGTCAATGTTAACATGAAGTCTGAATGCTTCTAAGATATCATTTAGATCTGTAACTCTTTTGTTAGTATTAGGAATAACTATTTCTTTTATTTGTTTAGATTTAATTATTTTTTGTTTTATTAGTTAAGTGTCTCAAGTGTGCTGAATTAGTGGAGTATGAATTTATTTTTATTTTTTCTAAATTAATCATAATCTTATGATGTAACAATTCTGCATACTTCTTATTAATTTGTGTAAGTTTTTGGACTTGAGAAGTATTTTCCTTTTGTATTTCCAGCTTCAATTCATCTGCTTTGTTTTGTAAATCTAGCATATCTTTATTCCATAACTTCCTTTTATTTATGTACCAGGATAATGTTTTCCCACATGTAACTGCTTTTAATGAATCCCAGACATATATTTCTGAAATATCCTCTTTGTAATTTATTTCTAGAAAATGTTTGATTGTTTCTTCATAAAATTCTTTGAATTCTGTCATTTTTGTGATATAAGAATGTATCCGAGTAATGGGATTTGAATAAAAAAGGTGTAAGTTCTATTTCAAAGACTATGGCATTATGATCAGATAATGGACAATTTATAATTTTGACTTTGTCAATTTTTGTTATTACGTCATTGGCAACATATATTCTATCTATTCTTGAGTTAGTTTTATATCTATGAGAATAAAATGTGAAGATTAATGAGCTTGGTTCTACAAATTCATTTATGTCTTTTAAATATAATGTATCTATAAATTTTGACAGTGCTTTAGAGATAGGTTGTTTTCTTCTTTTAGATTTAGAATCTGTATCTTTTTAATTCATTATACAGTTAAAATCTCCAATGCCAATATGAGGCTACCCTTAGTTAAATGAATTATCTCTTCAAAATGCTGTTTAACTGTTCTTAATCCTAGTCCTGGGATCCAATATAAATTTACTAACGTATGGATTCTCTTATTTAGTTCTATTGAAGCTAAACAAAACATACCTGATATATCTCGATGAGTAGTAATTATTTTAGGTGTTACAGTTGAGTTACGAAGTAGTATAGCTACTCCTCTTTTTTTTGTTTTGAATTGAGAGTTTATTAGTACTGTGTAATTATTAATATTTAAGTTGTTTATATCTCTATCTCATAAATATGTCTCTTGTAAAAAGACTATTTGTGGTTTATGTAAGTTTATGTATTTGAATAGGCTTCTCCTTTTATTACTATTATTTATACCATTAATATTTATGGATAGACATTTCATTTCCTAGTTTTGAGTTTATTTTATATGTGAATTTATATAAATATTGTTTACTCTTAGTTTCATCTTGGATGTAGAATTCAAAAATATTTTTCTTGTGTGGTTTTTACATGTTTCTAAGTGACACCAAAGTGGTAGAATAAAAAAACAAAGAACTTCCAAACGTGTAATTCTTAACCTTAAAAGCCATTGCCTGTCATTATGAGGTAATATACCTCCTTGTTTGATTAGTGAAACTAACCAAACAATCTTTCTACCCTCTCTAATAATATTTGGATCAGTTACTCTTATCCTCTTAGGTTTTAAATAAAGATAATTGAATAATATATTAAGATAATCTAATCAGCTAAAATATATAAATTTACTTTAAATCTTTATCTTATTGTAATTCAATAATACTTATTTCCAATCAGACTTCAAAAAGGTACAAACATTTAAACTAAGATAATATCATTTCAAAATAGTTTAGGGTATTAATAAACACTTACTCATGTTAAAATCTATAACTGTATATTGTAGACATCTGTTGAAAATTATTTACTGACATTACTTTACAATACAATACCATTGCTGTGTAAGTGCTTTTAGACCACTCAAGTCCAAAACCAGTTATTAGAGTAGTATTTACAAAGTCACATTTGAATAAAACATAAATAGTTCTGAAACCACATCATATTTCATGTTTAAAATAAACTGAAATGCAATACAATGCACAAACATATTAATATTTCTTTAATGGACATCAAATATGTTTGCCTAATTGCATTTTCTAACTTTTCAAAAACATTCCCCATGGGTGGAGGCAACAAGATAAAAACTTAGACATCTCTGTTATCTAAGAGATTGTTTATAATGTTATTTGATTGTTTTGTTGTTAACACTTTTATCAATTTTCATAGCAACTGTATAATCAAAAGACACAGTACAAAGGTAAAACTACTGTTCATTTGACCACATTTTCCAACACAAACACATACTATCTCTTACAGTTTAGACTGGCATTTAATCAGTGAGTTTATCTGCTGACAATATGTACTGAAAATACAAATTTGGGTTACTTAACATCAGTAATTTAATATTATAATTGAGTACAATTTTTGGATTTAAACACCTGCAATTTCTTATTATAGCTGCACCACTGAGGTTGTACTTATGCTTAGAAAATAGACACTAATTGTTCTATTTGTGTTTGGTGATATTGTGTTCTTGTGTACTGTGTTTCAGTGTGTGTGTGTGTGTGTGTGTGTGTGTGTGTGTGTGTGTGTGTGTGTGTGTGTGTGTGTGTGTGTATGTGTGTGTGTGTGCGTATGTGTGTGAGTATGTATATGTTTATATATTTTTGCTTTTATTGATAAAAAAAAAAAACAAAAAAAAACTGTGTATTGTAGTGATGTTTGTCATGCTGGCATATTATATTCCTTTGTTAACCAGGTAAACCCTCTAGGTATACAATTGATTTTAGGGTGACCCAGGAGGATGTCTGGTTATATGATTTGTTTTGAGTCGCAAAGTAGGGAACTACAGGCTGAGGGAATAAAACTCTGTCAATACAAAGTCTTATTCCATTATTTTCTAAGTAACATTAAATTTCTGATAAAAAAGTCCTCACTATCCTGGATGATATCTAGGACTTACAGGTCATTAAAGATTGCTGTCAGGAATGGTGTTTCTCATACTTTATCCTAATCAGTGTGATGAAGACACATTATTTTGTATCTCAGCGTGTAAAATTAAATCTGCATACATTTAGATGAAGCACAAATACTACTTGCATTTTATTAAAAGGAATTTGGGTTCTTGTATCTTTAAAAGTGAACGGTGTTTATTTCCTGAATAGACGTCAATTAGATAGGGTCAGGGGATGACGTAAATAAGTAAATCCGACAAGCAATAAGGAACTCGAGTGTCTAGAGATATTCATGGGTGTTTAATTGACTCGAGAGCTAAGAGGGAAAAGGTATGTTTTTCTCTCTCATTTTTTTTTTCCTTTCCCTGTCACGCTTCGTGAGGAAATAATACAGTGTGCACGCGAGCACTCTAGTCTGCCGAATAGAGATTAGCACCAACTAAGCCTGCATTTTAAACATAAGATGCCATATCTCTCAACGAGAGAAAAGGCAACAGAACACCCAAGCCATTTAAAGGCATCTCTCAACTCCGGACGTCTGGAGCCATAACACAGTAGCCGCAAAATATCAGTGACAACATACTTTTGCACTGTATTAGATTTAACACAAGCATATGGGTGACAGAACACCTTTGAATGTCATCTAAACTAGTCTTATGAAATGTTTAAACTTAAATACTTCATTTCAAAACAGCACATTCCAGTTCAGCATTACTATTTACCCAATCAGGGACATTTTTAACTCATAAAAAGCAATGTTTTACGAATGAAACTAATAACAAAATATATAGCAGTTGTTATTATATCTATTAAGCAATGTAATCATATACTGGTTAAAGTATTATAAGCTCATAGCCACAAAATATCAGTGACAACATACTCCTGCACTGTATTACATTAACACGAGCATATGGGTCAAGGACAGAACACCTTTTAAGACTACCTAAAATAGTCTCATGAAATGTTTAAACTGAAATACTTCATTTCAAAAACAAAAACATCACATTCCCATTCAGCAATACTATTTACGCAATCAGGGACATTTTTAATACATAAAAAGTAATGTTGTCAGTGATGTAACTAATAACAAAATATATAGCTGCTATTATTATAGCTGTTAAGCAATGTAACCATATACTGGTTAAAGTGTTATAAACTAATGAAGACTTTATAAAAAAAAAAAAGAACAAAGTAAAAAGAAAAAAAAATTATAGTTGAGAACATACTTGAGAACATTTTTATGTGTTGATTATTCTGATTAGAAATATAAAATTAATGAATAATAAAGTAATGTTTAAAGTGTGCTTAATATATTAATGTGATTTGAGATAAATGCATTTAAATTAATGTTAACTTTGAGAATTAAAGTATAATTGAAAACAGTACCTGTTTCAGATTGACTTGAAGACAGAAAGAACTTTTCTTTTGTTATTAGTATTATTTAAACTTTTACAGAATATACCATTTGTTAGATTATTTGTCCTTTAGTTTTTTTTTTTTTTGCTCAACAGTTTTCCAGTTATTGACTTCAGCATTTCTCTTTGATGTACTAATTGACCAATCCATAGATTCTTCATGTGTTAGGATGTTATTGTTGGTAAGGTATTTTATTGCTGAATCTACTGTTTCGAAGACTTTTATTCCATTTGGTAGAAAAACTCTCAGTCTTGCTGGGAATAAAATATGGGTTTTCAATTACTTCTTTTTCAAGGTTTTTATTATTGGTAGAAATTCTTTTCTATTTGATACCACCTTTGTAGAATAATCATTGTCAAATCTTATTAATGAATCATTGTATTTGATGGGAGAATTTGCCCAAGCATTTCTTAATATAAGATCTTTATCTTGTGTAGAAAAAAGTCTCACAATTATAGATCTCGGCTTGTTTTTACTTTGAGAAGAAGTATTTCCAGAAGCTGCTAGTGATCTATGCGTACGTTCTATACCAAATGAAAGAGCTTCAGGTATTTTTGTTACATTTGGTATCCAAGTGGTAAGAAAGTTTATCATATTGTCCCCTTCAGATTTTTCTGGTAGACCATATATTCTGATATTATTTCTTCTTGTTCGATTTTCCATGTCATCAAGCTTTTCTAGTAAATATGTATTCTGCTGAAGTAAGAATTCAGTTTGTTGTTCTTCTATTTGGACTCTAGTGTCAGTGTCATTCAATGACTGTTCAATAAGCGATATATGTCCTTTCTGCTGAGTAAACATTTCTTGAAGCTGTTCTAGTTGTTGTGAGCACTTTTCTTTAAAAGTATCTATTTTATTGTCCATCTTGTCAATTTTTATTGTAAGTTCCTGTATATCTGTAATGAGAGATTGCAGGTCTTTTTTGAGAGAAGAGTCTTGTGCTGAATTCCTTAGATGGCTCATGGTGTGAAGCTGATATTGGTGCTGATTTTCCAATAATTAATTTGACAGGAATTATTCAAGTTCTGACAATGAAAGTTTTCTTGTAGATGCTCGAAGTTATTAGAAATAAGTTAGTAATAAATATTTCTTCAAATTAAATGTTATTTTGTGAAATTCCTGTCAGGAATTGAATTTGAGGTAAGAGAGCTGAAATGAAGAGCAGCTATCAGTTCAGCATCCTAGCCATGCCCCCCCCCCCCCACCTGAGGTCGAACAATTTCTTAAAGGTGTCCTGCATATTAGACCTTCAAGGAAACCTATTTCTCCTCCTTGGGACCTTAATTTTGTTTTGAAAAAATTGACTCAGCCTCCTTTTGAGCCAGCAGATTCTGCTTCTTTGCAACATTGTACCTGGAAGACTGTTTTGTTGCCGGCTCTTACTTCTGCTAGGAGGGTTTCTGAGTTCCAGGCCCTTATGTCCATTCCTGCTTTTTTGTTTTTTCACAGGGACATGGTGACCTTTCGTACAAATCCTGCTTTAATGCCCAAAGTGGTGAATGAGTTGTTCTTAAATCAGTCGGTACACCTCCCTTTCTTTGTCCCTTCTCTTCAGTCTTCTACTGAGAGGGTCCTGCATACCTTGGATTTGCACAGACAGCTCAGGTACTATTTAGGTTCATAGGTTCATACTAGGCTATCTGCCCTGGGGCATTTATAAGCCTAGCCCGATTGTGTTTGGCTTATGCCACCCCTTGATTTGAGTATACTGTGCCCTTTTTAAAGTTTAGTTTACTATGCCTCTGTCTAATAGTGACACGGAAGTAATCCCCGGGACAAACCTACGATCCCCCATCCACTCATCAAGATTCTTCTTGAAGAGAGTCAGTGAGGTGCTCTGCCTAACATGAATTGGAATTCTATTCCAGAGCGAAGGGAGCCTCTGGGTTATGAATCTGTCCATCCAGCATGTTCTATTTATTTCTGTGCTGAGGTTCAAGTCCCTCGAGCGTGTGGCTCTAAGGGATTTAGATTTACTGAGGTGGAGCATGTCCATTAATTCTGGGTTGGACATAGCTTTGTATGTCAGACATAGATCGCCTCTAAGTAGGCGGTATGCAACTGAGTAGTGCTGGAGTTTTTTTAACCGAGCAGCATATGGCATCTGTTTGAGTCCCTTGATCCTCCTGGTGAGGTACTTTTGGGGCCTTTCTAATTGCTGCAGGTGTCGGGTAAGGTACATCCCAAAGGGGGCATTGTATTCTATGATGGGCCTGATGAGGGATGAATAAAGGGGCACGATTACCTCTCTTGATCTAGTTGCGAATCCTTTCATGATGAGGTGGGCTATGTAGAAGGTCTTTCTAACCACTTTGGCAATGTGGTTGTCAAAGGAGAGATTGCTATCAACTTGGGTCCCCAGATCCCTAATTACTTTCTCTGTACTTAATGGGTTACCACCTATGTGGTAATTTGTGGGCACATTGTTTTTGCCAAAGGGTATGACTATACACTTTTTGGCATTTAGCTTTAGACCATGGCTCTGGCACCAGTGATCCATCTCTGTGAGACCTTTTTGAAGGATGTTTGTGTCAGCTGGAGAGTCGATTATGGCGCCCAGTTTGCAGTCATCTGCGAACTTGGTGAGCCATAGTCCTCCCACGTTGGCCTGTACCTCAGAAAAGTAAATACCGAACAAGAGAGGTCTCAGGACAGAACCTTGTGGGACGTCACTTGTGACCGGTTTCGAGTCTGACATGGCTCCAGCAACTCTGACTCTGTGGGTTCTGTCTTTGAGCCAATTTGCGACCCATCTTGTGACATAGGGGGTTATATTTAGGCTGGATAGCTTGTCTATGATGCCCGAGTGGGGTATTGTGTCAAATGCCTTTGCGAGGTCCAGATAGGCTGTGTGGACTACCTTCCCTTCATCTATGGCCTTGATGACTGTTTCGAAGAAGTCGACCAGGTTCAAAAGGCAGGATCTGCCCTTGATGAAGCCAAATTGGGTAGGATCTAGTGTCTGTAGGTCCCCAATGTCTTTGTTTATGAGTTCCATGATGATCCTCTCCATAGCCTTGCAGACTAGGCTAGTCAGGCTTTTGGGGCGATAGTTTCCAGGGTCCGTAGAGGCACCACCTTTATGGAGTGGGACCACTGTTGCTGTACGCCATTCTTTGGGCACATATCCTGTGAGGCTGAGATTGTACAGCAGTTTTACTTGAGGGATTAGTTCTTCTTGGAGTTCATGTAGGACGTAACCCGGGACGCCATCTGGTCCCATGGAAGCAGTATTTTTTTTGCTTTGGAGAGGGCGGCCTTCACCTGAGCATCAGAGATGTTTGGGAGGCTGCACTCTGCCAGGATAGATACTTACTCTTTTGGGGGGAGGGGGGGAGAAGTTTGCACTGAACCTGTCTGCCAAGATATTGGCGACGTCTGTGGGTTCAGTGCATTTTTTGTCATTTAGAATCAACTCAGAACAAGTCTGAGAGTTGCATCCCAGGTTCCTAACATAACTGAAAAAAGCCTTATGATTGTCTTTAGTGTCCTGTGCAATTTTTCTCTCGAAGCTGGCCTTGGAGGATTTTATGAGGGATCGTAATTTTTTGCTAGTACTGATCAGAGATGCCTTCCCTTTTAGGGATTTTGCTCTATCATGTAGTAGCTTCCTCCTTCTGTTGTACAATTTATTTATGGCTGGGGTCCACCAGACTGGACGCCTGCCTTTGGATGATTGGGTCTTGATTTTGTTTGGGATAGCATGATCCATGCATTCCTGGAGATGTCCATAGAATGCGTTTATATAGGATTCTGCAGTTTGGGCCGTAGTTTCCACAGGCCCTGGGGCCTTGAAGGATTCCACTTCGGTTTTGAGAAGTGTGAAGTTCGCTTTTGAGAAGTTTTTCACTGTGGTTTTCTGGGCTGGGGGTGGGGTCAGGATGTGGATATCCAGTAAAATTAATTTATGGGCTGATCTTACCAATGAGGGATATACTTCTGGTATGGAGCATAGAGTCCCCATGTTGGTAATGATTAGGTCTAGTATGTTATCCCCTCTTGTGGGAGTGGTGACTAGTTGTTCCATAGCATTTGAGTTTATAATTTCCAGGAACCTTTGGGCTAAGGTGCTGGGGCTTGAGTAATGCTCTCAGTCTATGTTTGGGTAGTTGAAGTCACCCAATATAATGGTGTTCGGAGAGATCTTCATGTTCTCCAATGTTTTCAGGAAAGCTGAGTGGGATTCCTGACTTTGAAAGGGTGGTCTGTAGGATGCTATAAACTGAAAAGCAGTCTTGCCCACTGTCAGTTGCACATGGATGGTCTCCGATACTTCGTGCAATGCCACTAACCTGGAGGTGTGGATATCCTTGATAAATATGGAAACTCCCCCTCCTTTTGTGGTTCAGTCCAGGTTTTGGGGCCGAAAAGCATGATATGAGGTATAACCTGGTAGTGCTGGGGTGCTCTCTGGAGCCTTGAACCAGGTTTCTGCCACTGCACAGATATCGATGTTCTCCATACTGAGGAGAGCTTCGAGTGCGTGCATCTTGAAGTTAAGACTTCTGGCATTTAGCAGCATTACCCTTAGTTTCTTGTTCCTTGTGCTGTCTATGGAGGTGGGTTTGACTTTTGAGCCTTACCTAAAAAAGGCACTATGGGGGTGGCAAGTGCCTTTGCCAATATCCGAAAGCTCAGGGGTGACAGGTGCAAGCCGTCCCTAGCGAAGCAACGTGGCTTGTCGAGCATGTCATCCCAGGCTGACAGACACTGGATCCCCTTTGAATGACACCAAAATTTTAGCCAATTGTTAAAATCGATCATTTTGTCTTTATACTGTGGCATCATTCTAGGTGAGGGTAAGATGCTGCTCAAGGTCAGGGTCATACCGGCCTGGGCTACATGATCAGAGAGTTCCTCTATGTCTATTTTCATGTAGTCGAGGGAGGTACGTCTCAGGTCATTCATGCCAGCATGTACAATGACTGAGTCATATTTGTATTTGCTTTGGAGTGACCTGAGTGCTTGCGTTATCCTAGCGCCCGACAGTCAGATCACTGTGACCTTCTCTTTATTCAGCCTGGTGAGCGGGACATCAGTGTGTCTGACAATAGAGTCACCTATTACAAGAGTATCAGGTGTGTTATTCAGCCTTAAGGGCTGTGACTGCTTGGCACACTGACTTTGTGTGCTATGTGTTGTATGTGTTTTGTTTTGGGGTAGCGTTTGCTTGGATGTCTGCTTTGGAGGTCTCTGTTGCTTAGGTAGATTTTTATTTAGAGCCTCCGAGTATGTTTTTGTGTTTTTATGTGTTTGGTTCGCTGTTGTGGTGGGACTATGTGATACTGGAATTGTGTTGTGTGAGGTTACCTTCTCCTCCTATCTGGTTACACCAGTTATGAGATGAGGGAGCTCAGCCTCCAGTTTGGCTATATGGTTGCATCTCTCACATATATTTGAACCTGTTTGGAGGAGGAGAGGGTTGTCCGTGTCAATGAGACAGTTGTAACATTGCCTCAAAATTCCCAGATTCACCAGCTGGACTGGAGAGGAAACCATTGACTGACCTTTGGACATGCTAGAGTAATATAGGGAACTGAATTAAAACGGACCAATAGGGGACAAGGTAATTGTAGAGAGTATAAGAGTAAGTAGTGCTTATGGTTTATTAGTGCTAACTTGTAAGATTACTTATTTGGACCAGTGAGGGGCCTTAGAATGAGAATATGGTGTTTAATTTGTGAGCTAGAGCAGTTCTAAGGGGAAAAGTGAAGAGCAGACTTTGTGGAGCCAGGAATAGTTTAAACCCAATTAGGCGGTGCTGCCCGATGTTGTGCTATGCGCAAAAACATGCAAAACCGCACAAAAGAGGGTTTTAAGAGAGGGAGATCAAGGAGTTTGGAATTGACCCAAAATGGCCAATAAAACTACAGTTTCAAGGCAGTAACCACTCCCACAGGGGCAGGCAGGCTGCTCAATGTTTATCACTGCCACTGATGAACACAGAGACTTCCCTTTACCCCAAGCAAACAATGGCCTCCAAGAAACTTACAACCAGTTCAGAACAGCAAATCTGTAACTGAATTTTTTTAAATCTCAGAAAAGTGGGAAAAAAGCAAGATTTTTTTGTTTTTTTTGTTTTTTAAGGAAAGCAGAGGTTCACAAGTCTCAACAAGTTAGAACAGTGCAGTAAATGACCCCACACTTGAGTGCTAGGCCAGAGACAGATAAAATGCAAGTTTTAAGAAAAAAACGATTTTAAAAATAAGTGCACACGGGAAATTCAGTAATCAGCTCTAGGTTGTGTTCTAAATACGGTTACCAACACAGAAATCAAGTTTAACAAGCCAGAAAATGCTCAAAAGTAGGCGGCAATGCAGAAAACTTAACAAATAATCTGAAGCAAAATACTTAAAATCTCAAAAGTGGCTCGTTTCTTCTCTCAGCGTTTTCTCCTCCTGGTGGGTGCTTCACCAACAGCCAACAAGTCCGAAAAGATTCCAAAACCACGAGGCAATCGGGTTTTAAGAGAGGGAGATGAAGGAGTTTGGAATTAACCCAAAATGGCCAATAAAACTACAGTTTCAAGGCAGTAACCACTCCCACAGGGGCAGGCTATTCGTAAGTTTGATCAGCCTTTTGCTTCTTTTCATCCCAGTTCTTTGGGTTTGGCTGTTTCTAAGCAAACCACCTCCTCCTGGATATCTAAGGCCATTTCTTTTTGTTATTCATTTTATAGCAAGTCTCTGTCTGCTTCTGTTAGAGCTCATTCTACTTAGGCTGTTGCCTGTTCTGGTGCCTTCTTCAAGGGGTTGGACACCAATTCCATCCTTGAAGCTGCTACTTGGCCTTCAGTGTATACCTTTACTAAGCATTATAATTTGGATATGGTCTGGTGCCAAAGCAGGTTTTGTTGAAACCATTTTTTGTTAGTTTGTTGTAGACTCTTCTCAGCCTTCCACCTTCCATTCTGTTTCTTGAATGGTTTTACGCTCCCTTATTTTAGGAATACTGCAGCAGTGATATAGAAGGACATAGGACAGTTGGGTAAAATCTTACCATAACAGCAGATGTCCTTCTTTTCACATATGCAGTATTTATTCCAACCCCCTCTTGTTTATTCTGCATTTTTTCCTTCTGGATGGGCATGGACTCTTTTGTCCTATGACACTTGTTCTCTAATAGGGCAATTCAATTCTGGGTAGTTGCATCCGTATGTCCCTTTTATGCCCTGTGTTCTATGCAGGGAGCATAAATGTGATGTATAGTACAAACAAGATCATTTAATCTAATCTACTCTGGCCGAGCATTGGGCTGCCCAGGGTGGGACATCCCTTATTTTAGGAATACTGCAACGGTGAAGAGAAGAACATCTACTGTTCCAGTAAGATTTTACACAACTGTACTATCTTCAAGGAAGCAGTCACTGTAGCAGTAATCATAAAACATTAGTTTCTATGTACTAATATAGCTGATATGCTGATGAGATTCTCACTGCACGAGCCAGCTTCTCTCTTCTGCTGAAACTGTACTGACACAAGCTGCCATGAGTCCTGTACAAAGTTAAAATTGCTGTGTGCTTTCTTGTGATTTGTTAGTGTAAAACCTCTTAACAAACACACTAACTTAAAGTAGACCACTAGCAGCACCAGACATACTGCATTTAAATATTTTTAAGTAAATGAAACTATCCATGCTTGCTCATTTTCCTAATGTAGTCTAAGCAAGTTATATAGTAGATATATACCTGTATTAACATAGCTCTCAACTGTCCAGAATTTCACAGAATGTCCAGATTTTTGCTTCATATTTTTCATCTGTTCCTCTTAAAATTTGTGGTTTTCCAGCAAATCACTGAGGCTGAATTCATTAAATAATGGAATATATTTGAGCTTTAAACTTACCAAGCATTTTCTGAAGGATATTAACCCAAATCCTGTTATTCTAGCAACTTTCTAAATGTATATAACTGCAATATTTAAAATCTGCCTTATTTTTGGGCTTTTTCCCCATTATTTTATGCTTTGCCCAGATTTCTTGAGCTAAGAGGTTATGAGCTATGTGTACTAGCTAGACAGCCTGAAATATTTCATCTAGCAAGATCCTCAGTGGATATTATTAGTGCTGCAGTAACCTCTCCCTCAAAGATGTACGTTTATGTCACATATCCTTACACATCTGCACTTTTCTTCAGAAGGGCTTTGTCTGCATGCAAAATCTCAGCAGCAAATAGAGAATCCCAGGTGGCGACTAGTTACAAATTATCTGGAAGAACAGGGACACCATAGCTTGCACTAACTCAAGACCATTTAGCCAACATATACTACTTTTAAAAGGCCTGAACTTTAGTCCAACAGGTAGTTTCTAGAATATTCCCTGCATACAATTTCCTAAAGCAAATAGCTGAAGTGATGCTGACCTAGCTGTCAAAATATGCTTTAAGTATGCATTGCAGTTTTTGCTGGACTGCCCATAACAAAAAGTAACACATTGGATTAGTCATTTGGAAAAAAGTTCATTTGTCTGCTGTTTGAAACTGTTTCCTCTTATTGAAGGAAAACAAAGAACTAATACAACCACATGAACATTCAGGTTTTTTTTGCATATCTTACCCTGTCATATCTACTTGTATATTCATATTTTGAGACAAAGAGTTGTAAATCAATACACTAATTCACTCATATAGCTTTACCTTATGTGTAAAGACACGGTTTATTTTAAAGAATGCCTTACTATCATAAAAACAGTAAAAGAATAAGTGCACACCAAGACTTATAACTCAGAAATTCTCCTTGCTGAAGTGATAAGCAACTAACAAAATAGTTTTGCATGAAATGAATTTTATGCCATAAGACTCATGAAGAAGCTTTTCCAGAAAAAAAAAAAACTATACCTCGTGTAGAACATTTTATGATTATGAGGCCTACAATGTAATCCAACACTACTGAGATATTTGAGGAAATGTGAAAATGAACTGGTTGCATACATAAACTGCAGGTAAAGAATCTTAATAGAAGAATAAGGCAATTCCTTATAGCACAATTACTACTGTTATTTTAGGACCTTAGAGAAAGAAGAGAAACAATTGTTACCTCATTCCTTATCCTCAAAATGAACTGTTTCCTCTGTGCCATCTATGATTTTCTTGTAGAAAATCTTTCTGTATTTTTTTCCACTTCCTGCGATCAGTCAACCCGTTCATTCCTTCATGGGGTGTGACGCATATCTTTGTCCTTCTATTCAACAAAGCAGAAAGAAAATCTCCTCACTACTTTTAAGATGCTGAAGACCTTGCAGAAGAAGAAAGACCATTTAGAACCAAAAAAGGTCTTCCATGCTAAAGGCTTAGGGATTTGAGGTTTGGTTATAGCAGTGAACCTGAAACTGTGACAGCAAACTGTTTAAGGACATATAAAGGGTGTCAGGAGTGAGAACTACAGTTGCCCTGCCAGCTGTGAGTATCCAAAATCAGGCTTGTTCTGTATGACTTTTCTTTTAGTAGCACCTTGTGGTTCAGCAGCATTGGAACAAAAATTATGCAGAAGATGCTGGGACTATGGGGAGAATACTTGTGGGTTTTAATGAAGGAAGTACAACTTTTATTTATTTAGTTAGTTAGTTAGTTAGTTAGTTAGTTAGTTAGTTAGTTAGTTAGTCTTTGTTGACCAGGTTAGTCCCACTAGGCTAATCATCTATTTTCAGGAGAGACACAGAACTAAAGCACTGTAAAATGAAGCAAATAGGCCTGTTAACAAAAATTCCTTCAAGTGGTATGAGCCTTTGCTCTAGATGATTGTCGTTGTTGAAGTGACACCCTTACCCCATGTACAAAGATGGGAACAAATAGTTGTGGATGGATGGATTGGTGGATGGATGGAGTTACTAATTTGACTACAGTAATTTATAGACTAGGTAGAGCCATATTCCTGCTCAGAGAATCTGTCAGATGGTAATAAGATCTTATCAGATTAACCATGTGAAGAGTCAAGCAGTGGGCATTGGCCCAAACTGGAATATTCATTGCTTCTCTGCATCATCATCATCATCATCATCATGATCAACCCCTTTTTTCTATTTTTCTACATAGTTTTGGGTGTCGTGCTGCCAACATCTCTCTTGATTCAATACCACATTCCTGCCTTCTTCAACACTCATGCCTGACTGTTACAGATCTTCTCTCACACAATCCATCCACTTCTTTGTTAAATGCCCTCATTTCTTCCTGCCTTTATCCTGTCTGTCCCAAATCTTCTTCACCAGATTGTCTTCTGCTTACATTAGCCCAAATCACAGCAATCTGTTCTCCTTGATCCTTTCTGCAACTGGAGCTAGCTACTTTGACTTTTGCTCTTATGTTTTCATTTCTTTGTCCCACAATGTGCATCCTATCACCCATCTCAGGTACTTTGTTTCCATCACCTCTAGCTTCCTCATCTGTTCTGCATTTACTGCTCAGGTTTCTGTATCATGTAGTAGTACCGGTCACACCACTGTTTTATATCCCTTATGCTTCAGATTCTTTGGCATTCTTCTGTCACACACTACACCTGACACTCTATGCCAGTTGTCTGCTGCCCCTCTGATTCTAGCTTTGACCTCTTTAGACTTTCTTTCTTCTCAACCACCCCTCCCATATACTTGAAGCTGTTAACCTGTTCCACTATCTTCCCTTCTGTCTGAATACTCAGCTTCTTCTGACTTCCCCAATTTGCTGTCATTACCACTGTCTTATCTGTACTCAGTTTTATCCCGTGTGTCTTCAGTTTTCAACTCTACTCTCCTATCCTTTGCAGAAGTTCTTGTTCAGAGTCTGTCTGTAAAGCCACATCATCTGCATACAGCAACTTTGCTGATCTGTCCCTTCCAACCTGTTTGCTAATGTAGAACTTCACCAGTATGAACAGCAGTGGTCTCAGAGCTGAACCCTGATGCATGCTCACTCCCACTGGGACCCCCTCTACAAGACTAAACACTGATCGTACTTGAGTCATTCAGTCCTTGTACATAGCCTGCACAAATTCTATCAATGTTTCTGAGACTTCAAACTACCACAGAACTGCCCAAATCAACTTTCGTGGGACCCTGTCATCTTCTTTTTGTCTCACTGCAAACATTGGGTCAGTTATGCTGCATTCTGATCAGAATCCAAACTGCTCATCTCCCATCTTACTTTCTACTTCTCTGCATATCCATTTATCAATCACCATCTCCAGAGCTTTCATGCAATGTGATAGGAGTTTAATGCCTCTGTACTGCCCACAACTATGGATGTCCCCTTTGTTCTTGTACACTAGTACAAGTATGCATATCCTCCAGTCATCTGGGGTACGCCTTTCACTCCACACTGCTAAGAGTACCCTCAGGAGCCATTTCTCCCCTATCTCAACCAGCATCTTTATCACATCTTCTGTGACCTCATCTGAGTCTGCTGTGACCTCATCTGAGTCTGCTGTGACCTCATCTCAGCCTGCTGCTTTCCCTGACTTTATTTTCCTTACTGCTGTTCTTACTTCTTCTATGGTGGGCTCCTTCTCTTCTCTCATCGTAGGCTGTGTCTGGGACAGTATAGCTTCTGTGGGGTTTTCTTCATTCAGAAGCTGCTGGAAGTACTCCTTTCATCTGCCTTTGATGTCCTGTGGACTGGTGAGCAGGTTGTTGCTGGCATCCATCATGAAGGATGTCTGTCTTCCTTATCTTTCTGTCATTGTCTTGTAATAGAGAGAGTTTATTTGTGCCACCTACTGAGTCACTTTTCAGAAGCAGGAAGAGTGCATCTGATTCCCTGTTCTTTGCTACTGCAATTCCTTTCTTAGCCTCTTTGTTAGCCAACCAGTATTCCTTCCTAGCCTAGTCTGTCTTTTCTACCTCCCACTTTCTCCTGCACTCCTTACTTTTGATAACTTCCTGGACTTCTGCATTCCACCACCAGCTTTCCTTATGCACCTTATTTCCATACCTGGCTTGGTCACAAATGTCGTGTGTCCTGGCACATTCTGTTTTGAGGTGCTGCCATTCTTTTTCAACTCCACCTATTTCCTCTTTTTGTTGAGGTGCTAGAGCCCTCAGTAATTCCTTGAAATGTTGTGCGTTCTCTGTAGTCAGCTTCCAAGTCTTCAACCTGGTCTCTGTTGACCTTAGATCCTTCTCTGACCACTGCTTGCAGCTGATTGTGGCAACTGGTGATTTATGCTGCGGGCCAACTGTTTCATTGGGGATGACTTTGCAAACATTGATTCTAGCCAAGTGCCCTTTCCTTATTAGGAGGACGTCTACTCAAGTTGCATGCTGGCAACTCCTGTATGTGATCTTGTGACTGTCTCTCTTTCTGAACCACGTGTTGGCTACTATCAAGCCATTTGTCAGACAGAAGTCTAAAATGGACTCTCCTTCTTTATTCCCATTGTCCCTCCCATGTGGACCCAGGCAGCCCTGATATAATTTCCTATCTGTCTTGATATGTGCATGCAGGTCACCCATTATCAACACCAATTCCTCTTGTCCTACTTTATCTAGTTGGTCCTGCAACTGCTGGCTGAATATACTCTTTTCTTCACTATCACAACCCTGCTGTGGGGCATAGGCTGACATTATGAAAACTGCCCTATCATAGGCTGCGATTATGAATACTGCCCTATCATTGGCTGTGATTATGAATACTGCCCTATCATAGGCAGCGATTATGAATACTGCCCTATCATAGGTTGAGATTATGAAAACTGTCCTACCAACAGACTGGAGTCTGATTGCCATGAGTCTGTCACTAATTCTGATGACATACCTCACTGCTTTCTGAAGCCTCTCTCTCTCCACAATTCTCACACAATTTCTAGCTTGCCCTCCTCCTGAGTAGTAGACTCTATATCCCAAGCCAATTGACTTTGCCCTGCCATCTTGTCTCCTGAATATGTAGGATGTCAAGACTCCTCCGTACCATCATGTCATCCACTCCCAATCTCTGTCCTGTCATGAACCTACATTGAGTATAGCATTCTTAGTTCACGTCTGGTGTAGGTTGAAGTAGGCCAGGTTCTCAACCACTTGTCACCTGCAAACACTCTTGGTGATTCGGTCATGTTGACTAATGTTGCCAAATGGCTAGCCCTGTTATGGCACATAGTCTGTGACACATGTTCTAGTATCTTGAGAACACTACACACCACAATAGATGCCCAAAGTGGATGGTCTGTACAGCTCTTCCCCCACTATGGCACCGTGTAGAGTCTGCGCTGCTGCCCACAGCTCCATTCATTAGTGAGTTTGAGCTGGAAACACTCAGCATGTTTTTTTTTTTGGAGGTGGGAGGAACTCCACAGAGACACAAGGAGAACATGCAAAGTACAAATAGGCATGGGATGGAGATCAGGATCGAACCTTCTACCTTTGCATGGGAGGTAAAAACCTTAACCAATATGCTAATTGTTCTCTCATATGCTTCTCTGTATAGTCACTTAAATCTTTACTTCCATGTTTGTTGAGGTATCAGATTACAGTGGTACTGTTTTTGTTGATTTGAACTATGCATGAGATAAGAGCAATAAGGAAAGCTTTCTGGAGAAAGGAGAAATTTTTTTTCCTCTGGAGGGTCTCTCAGTCAGCAGTCATAAGCCTTGCACTTCAGAGTAGACGAACTCTCCATGCATAATGTAAGACATCTAAAGTCAGTATGTGAGAAGGAAAAAGTGGACAGAAAAGCATACAATTTGATAAGTTCAGAGGATGAAAACAATAATGTAATTTTACAGTTGATAGCATGTTTGGAATTAGTTGCTCTGATGAGTGACTCTACAGTTTGTTTGAGAATCACAGAGTCTTGCTTGAAGTACTATCAGACTGAAGGGTCTAGACCATGTTGCAATGAAGCAGTAATGGATGTTGATTAAACAGCTATACTCAGCTTGCAATCAGCCAGTTTAGTTTCCATAGGACTGGCTTATTGATATGAAGGTCAGAGAAGTCAATACTAGGCAGGAAAGGACCGTGTTCTAGTACAGAGCCAGGAAGGACACCACTGGCCACATTTTTACTTTCTGAGGAGGTTCCAGCTACTTTGAGTATGTGTACTCTGTCTGATGAAAGGTTTGCTGTCCACCTAACACACAATAGTTTATACTTAGATCTTTGAAGCTGCTGCCATTAACAACCTGAGGAATCATGTTAAAGGCTTTAGCCAGATTGCGATATGCTGTGTAAATTACATGGCCAACATCCGCAGCTTTTATAACCCTTTTATAACCTTTTAGAAAAAGTTTACTAGGTTTAGTAGGCATGACTTACCCGTGACAAAGCCAAACTGGTAAGGGTTCAAAGCAGCAAGGTTTTTCAAAGTTTGATGTAATACGTTATTTGATTTTGCAAATGAGACTAGCTATGCTAATAGGTCCCCACTCAACAGGAGTGAGGATACCTGCTGCCTGGGTGTAAGGGCATTACAATGACCATCTTCCATGCTTCAGAAACACACCAAACAGTTAGGGCTACGTTGAAAAGGTTTAGGGCAGGCTTTGATAGGACATATTTTACAACAGTGATTAAACATCCAAGAATATTATTGGGACCCATGCATGGGGTATTTTTGACTATGGACAGGGTGACTATGACTTGATCCATGGGGTTTGCTTTGTGGAACTTCTATGAATATATTCGGATTGAAATTAAAACTAAATTGATCCTTTGTGTTGGAGTGGGTATTGTCATTGTAGATTACCTCATAGCACTAGCGGGTATTGTTTCTTAGTTTTCTGACATGGCTGAAGAATGATTTGCAATTATCCTTTCTTTCTGTTAATATTTTCAGTTTGCATCTGGCTTGATCTTCCCTCAAGGCAATTTTTAGATCTTTACTGATTTATTTTATGGAATCATTTTGCTGTGCAGACTACAATTTGTTGAATGCATTTAATGATTGTTTCTTTTTGTAAATTTTATTTTTGTGTGTAGAACACCATTGTGGTTTATTTTAAAATTTCTCATTACATCTGGCCCTACTAGGAACTGCTTGCATCTTAGTAAATGAGAATAAAACTCTGAAATATAGGTGTCAGCTATGGCTGCTTAGGATGGTGGAGGTATTGTAATGTAATTTTAAAAGATCACCAAAAAGTTTCATATGATTTTATTTTTTAAAGTCCATAAACTCAGAAATGTTTGTTAAGGAGCTGATATCATTTGCAACTTTAAAAGCTAGAAGGGTAGACTATTACACTACAGCTCCATCTCACGGATTTGTTGCTGGATTCTAACATACTAATTGGCCTTTCACGATGGTTCCCTTCTTTCTCTGCTACACCAAATGAAACCTACTGAATGTGATTTCCTGCTTTCCGCTCTCTGTTTTAGGACTTAACTAGTGATTTAGCGGCCATTTTCCTTTGATACTGTTCTTTTGTACGCATGTAGATGTGGGAGCCAGTTAGCAACTTAATAGTATTCCCTAATCAGTACTCATTGAGTTGTCGTAACCATGAACTGTGCTGAAGCTTATAAGCAATAACGACTGCCATGCGCAGTCTAGTAGCTATCATACACAGCTCTACTATACTGAATGTGGCTCTGCTGAATCGACCTGTACTAAATGTTCATTTGAATCCTGTTGTAACAGCTAATGTCTGTAAGCCTGTTTTGTATGATTGCCACTCTGTTTTAATTGAATTGCTAATTCTGTTTATTGCATATGTTGCATCTCTGTAGTTATCATCTCCTGTTTGCCAACAAATTGTGATATTGCATTATTCCACTGTATTGTGTTACTTTTTTTTCTACACTGCTGTATCATTTAATACTACTCCTTTACTCCCCCCACTCATATCTCATTCACCCTATTTATCCTCCACTCATATCTTAATCATCCTATTTAACCTGCACTCAGTTTAAACCCTCACTCACCCCTGATATCTTAATTAAGAGATCTCCTCCATTTTTCTATTGTTTAATCCCCAAACATTCACACACTACCTCCATTCCCACCCACCCACATTACAATTACCTTTATACCTAACTATCCCTCCCCTTCCTGTCCTACTATCCACTACAGCTCCACTTCCTGCCACTCACCACTCCCACCTCACTAATCTGTCAATATTACCAACATCACTTCCTACACACTACCTACTCTCCCAACCCTACCATATTCTACTCTAACATGCAATATCTACTAATATCTTCTACACTACTCCTTTTTTTGTCTATCACCACCTCTTACCATTCCAATCTGTATGACCTACTCCAATGCTCTCCAACTTCTCATTCTTACAATATACCTCCAACTACTTCATCTTTTACTATCTTCCAGGATCTCTTCACTACCTCAACCACAAGCCTATTCAAACCACCCTCTTTACAGGTATTTAAACCTTCCCCTAAAGCTAAGTCACAGCTAATCAAACTCTATCTATCATTTACTACACTCTCTCCTCTCTCTAAAAAACTACTCTGCTCTGGCGATGTCCATCCCAACACTGGCCCCTCATCATCTCCCCCTCCCTCATTCTCCCCAACACCACCTCCACAGCTAACTCTAAACTGCCCCATCTCACACCTCTAATAATCATCAGTCTCAGCCACAACAATCATTCCCAGCCAAAGACTTAACCATTTACTCTCTGAATATTCAAAGCCTAACAAATAATGTGACTGAGTTGCACTCAAGGATTGCTCTCAATACCCCAAACATTATTTCCCTATCAGAAACCTGGCTTAAGCCACATATCTCACACAGTGAAATACTCCCACCTGGCTATAACATCCTCAGATCTGATAGACCTTTAAAAAAAGGAGGTGGCATAGCCATCCTCTACTCTAACGACATTAAAATCTTTCCTTACCCCTCCTCTATTCCTAACTTCCTCCCAGATGAACTCATCATTCTCAACTGCCATCTGAACCCACACAAAAAACTTGCTATAGCTTCCATCTATCTTCCTCCTGGAAACAATTTGCCATTTCTTGAAAACATCCTATCTTGTTTCTCTCACATATGAGACACTTATCCTTGGTGATGTTAACGTAGACTGGTCCAAACTCTCAACTGACTCCCCCCAACTCAGCATCCACCTTCATGGGTTCCACCAACTTATATCATCACCCACTCAATTCCATAAAAATTCAACTTCCAGCTCCATAACAGACTGGATCCTGACCAATACCCCCCACCACTACCACAATCCCACCACCTTACCCGATTCCCTTAGTGACCATCTCCCTACCTTAGACACAACCACCATACTCACAAACCCCACCTTATCAAGGACTGTCGAAAACTATCTACTTTCAACTCTTCCCACTTCAGCTCTATTCTCCACAACACAGACTGGTCCATCCTTAAACAGCTCCCCCTAAATGATGCTGTCAACACTTTCAATAACATCTTCTTGAGTACTCTAGACTCCCTAGCTCCATCTAGGAAGATCATAGTAAAATCAAATCATGCTCCCTGGCTCTCCAAAAAACTAAGTCCCTTATGAAACAAAGAGACAACACTTGGAAAGCCTGGATTAAAACTAAACAACCACCTCTTCTTCTCAAATATAGACAACTGAGGAACCTTGCAAAAAAACTTACCACTAATGACAAAAAGTCATACCACAGTTCTGCCCAGCTTAACAATAAATCCAATCCTCATAAATTTTGGTTAGCTCTCAACAACATTCTCTATCCTGGAAGTCCTGCTAATCCCTCCCCATACCCAAACTCTTCCTTTCTAGAAACTGCCACCCTCTTAAACAAACACTTTATCTCTTCAATTCAAAATCTCATAACCACTAGTCCTAACTCAACTTCTACATCTGCCCCTCCTAGTCTAACACAACTTTGTTCTCCTTTCAGCCTGTTCCCACTACTTATATCAAATCTCTACTACTTAAACTAAAACTATGCTCTCCTTCCACTGAGAAATTACCTCCTACATTTCTCAAACTTGCTGCTGACTCTATTGCCTATCCTATATCTATACTAATAAACAGATCTATTCTTGAGTCAACTGCCCCCACCCTCTGGAAATCATTCTTTACTATCCTTCTTCATAAAGGTGGAAATTCCACTGAACCTTCTAACTGCTGTCCTATTGCCATTCTATCCCCCCTCTCTAAGACACTAGAAAAATGTGTCTGCTCTCAGCTTCTCAATCACCTCCTTAACCACCACTTGCTTACCCCTACCCAACACGGATTTTGTCCCCACCACAGCACCACCACTGCCCTCCTCTCCTTCACACACACCACCACAGAGGCCCTAGACAACAAACTCATTCCTTGTCTCTTCCTAGATCTCTCCAAAGCTTTTGATACTGTCTCTCATCCTTTACTATTATCCAAACTTGCTAGCCTATACCTAACCCCCTCCTCACTTGCCTGCTTCAATAATTACCTATCTGCAGGGAATGATCTGTCAAATGGCTGTCAGCCTCCTCCCCTTTTCTTCCCATCTCTACTGGCGTTCCTCAAGGCTCCATCTTAGGACCCTGCTTGTTTAACATCTTCACCAATGATCTTTTCACCTCTTGTAAAGATTCTTCACTCATTCAGTATGCTGACAACTCCACACTTATCTCTATGTCTAATGACATTTCTGAACTACACTCCCTAACCCAACAAGCCCTACTATCCACAGAACAATGGCTTTCTCACAACCTATTGATCCTAAATCCCAAAAAGACTAAACTCCTACTTTTCCTTCCCCGTTCTCATTCTCACCATAAAACTTCCTTTAATATTACATCTTCTAATAATACAACTATCCAACCTGAAAACCACACCAAACTCGGTCATCACTGATGATGAACTAAAGTTCAATCTACACATACACCAATGTATAAAAAGAACACACCCAAAATGAGGCCTGCTTTATCAGAACAAAAGATTCTTAACTCCTGATGCTAGACTTACCCTGGGACAGGCCCTCCTCCTCCCTATCCTTCTATATGCCACCCCAGTCCTTACCAATATTCAGGCCACCATTCTTAATAAACTTCAACAAACTTACCATAAAATAGCCAGATTCATTACTAACTCCCCATACAAATCACACCACTGCACTGCCTTAAACTCTCTCCAATGGCTGGAACTTCCCCATCTATTGCTACTTTATCAATTTCACATGCTTCACTCTATCCTTTATAAACCCTCCTCCTGTCCATCTCTCTCTGGCTTAGTCTCTATATACACTCCATCCTGAACCCTCCATACTTTTAATCAACAACTACTTGACATTTACCACCCAACAAAGTCCATAGGCAAAAAACTTTATAAACACTCTGTCGCCCATGCCTGGAACAGACTTTCCCTTGACTTACGTATAATTCCACACACCTCCCACTTTAAAACTAAACTAAAAACATATTTTCTCAATTCCAAGACCTGCCCTTGTAATGACCCCACTTAGTCCCACCCACACTCTCCCTTATTAAGGACCTCACTTAGTCCCCCCTTTCACCTCTCATAAGGTATTTGCATAATTCCACACAAACAGTAGAAATATATATTTACTTTGTTTTACTACTCTACCTAATGCATTATCTCACTGTAAAATTATATGTTTCTTAATGTCTGTTTTTGGCTCCTTCAACATACTTGGAACTTTAACTTGTATGTATGTACTTAACAATTGTAAAATTTTTGCTCTGTATAATTGCTTCTCACCTCATTATGTTTGTATTAATATGATACTTTGTAATAGATATGTAATGTTGGAGCTTTTCTCCTCAGGTCTCCACTGAATATGGGCCACAAGCCCAGCTGGACAAACCCAGTTAACAAATGTCAATAAATAAATAAATAAATGTTGTTTTGACAGAGAAGATCGCTGCTTTGTCATCAAAGCTGACCAGGGATGTAGATACAATAGGTGGGGTGCAGACGGGGGATATGCCAGTTTGGACCCCTGGTGAATATGTTTACTATTTGCTCCAGGGGAAGTTATATTTATTAGGTCAATGAACTATTTGCAATGCTTACCATTAGTGATATGTCATCTCACTAATAGATGGATAACTGAAATCCCCATCATACATGTACTATGATTTATGGGCAGTTCAGCTACTACATTTAGAATGTTTTTACATTTATCAAAAGATGCAATCTGTAGCAAGCTATGATGGGTTAATTTATCTTGTTTACGGTGACAAGGACTTCAGTTTATTCTGTCTGATGGTCACTGAAGCTATTGCAAGAATCGTGTTACTCATGATATTTTTGTGCTGATGGAAAAAAATACAGTAGGGCCAAAGACTACTCCCAAAAAGTATTCTCTACAACACTTATAGGATTGGTTTTGAAAAGTTCAAACTGCTGAAATAGATAAATGACTAATTTAAGCAAGGTTTAGATTTTGCCACCACCAGGCAGCCATCTTCTAAGAAAATACTGTGATCATCTGAGATGTGAATTGTACAAATGCAGAAACTATTGATATGGTATCCCAGTTTATAAGTGAAGTGCTGTGTGCAATACAACTGATGATTGTTGTGGGTTCAAGTCATCTCGCAGTTGTATGCTTTGTCTCTGGTAGTTAATGCAGGGGATTAAAGCCCTGACTTGTTAATGTGCCACTTGCTGTGCCAAATGTACAGGGTTTGATATTTCTACCTTCATTTGCCTACTGTGTGACCTTCAACAAGTCATTTAACCAGACATCGTTTTGGGGCAACTGGACTGCATGTTTAGTAACTAGCTATGAACTAAGCACTTTGCAAGCACTCTTGCAGAAATGGATAGTCCAAAAGGAGAAATAAAAAATGGAAAATGGAACTGATTCACTTAAAATTTCAGCAAGTGCCCGTGACACAGGATAGGATCTTCCACATCCAGAAATACCATTAATGTCTGGTAGATTGTTACAGCCACTTGGTGGCAGTGAAAAGTTACCACATAGCTGGGCAGCCATAGCAAAGGTGGTAAGGGAGGCAGCTAGAAGGTGCTTGGTGTGACATCTGGACAAAGAAAGGAGGACAAGGAGACCTGGTGGTGGAATGAGGAAGTACAGGAGAGTATACAAGGGAAGAGGTTGGCGAAGAAGAAGTGGGATTGTCAGAGAGATGAAGAATGTAGACAGGAGTACAAGAAGATGAGGTGTATGGTGAAGACAGCGGTGACGAAGGCTAAGGAAATGGTGTATGGCGAGTTGTATGAAAGGTTAGACACTATGGAGGTTGAAAAGGAGTTGTACCAATTGGTTAGATGGAAGGACCGAGCTGGGAAAGATGTGCAGCAGGTAAGGGTGATAAAGGATAATGAGGGAAATGTACTCACAAGTGAGGAGAGTGTGTTGAGCAGATGGAAAGACTACTTGAGGGACTGATGAATGAAGAGAATGAGAGAGACAGAAAGTTAGATGATGTGGGGATAGTAAATCAGGAAGTGCAATGGATTAGCAAGGAGGACGTAAAGACAGCTATGAAGAGAATGAAGAATGGAAAGGCTGTTGGTCCAGATGACATACCTGTGGAAGCATGGAGGTGTTTAGGAGAAATGGCAGTGTGGTTTTTAACCTGACTGTTTAATGGAATCTTGGAAAGTGAGAGGATGCATGAGAAGTGGAGAAGTGTATTGGTACATATTTTTAAGAATAAGGGTGATGTGCAGAGCTGTAGTAAACAGATGGATAAAATTGATCAGCCACAGCATGAAGTTATGGGAAAAAGTAGTGGAAGAGAGGTTAAGAAGGGAGGTGATGATTAGTGAGCAGCAGTACAGTTTCAGGCCAGGAAAGAGCACTACAGATGCAATGTTTGCTCTGAGGCTGTTGATGAAGAAGTTTAGAGAAGGTCAGAAGGAGGTGCATTGTGTTTTTGTGGACTTAGCGAAAGCATATGACAGGGTGCCTAGACAGGAGTTGTGGTACTGTATAAGGAAGTCAGGAGTGGCAGAGAAGTATGTAAGAGTGGTACAGGATATGTACGAGGGCAGTGGTGAGGTTTTCAGTAGGAATGACGGATGCGTTCAAAGCAGAAATGGGGTTACATCATGGATCAGCTCTGAGCCCTTTTTTATTTGCAATGGAGATGGGCAGGTTGACAGATGAGATCAGACAGGAGTTCCTGTGGACTATGATGTTTGCGGATGACATTGTGATCTGTAGTGAGAGTATGGAACAGGTTGAGGAAATTCTGTAGAGGTGGATATATACTCTAGAGAAGAAAGAAATGAAGGTCAACAGGACTAAGACAGTATATGTGTGTGAATGAGAGGGAGGACAGCGGAATGAGGAGGATGCAGGAAGTAGAGTTGTTGAAAATGGATGAGTTTAAATACTTGGGATCAACAGCTCAGAGTAATGGTGAATGTGGAAGAGAGGTGAAGAGGAAAGTGCATGCAGGGTGGAGTGGGTGGACAAGAGTGTCAGGAGTGATTTGTGACAGACTAGTACCAGTAAGAGTGAAAGGGAAGGTCTACAAGTTGGTAGTGAGACCAGTTATGTTATATGGGTTGGGGATCGTGGCACCAATGAAAACACAGACGTAAGAGCTGGAGGTGGCAGAGTTAAAGATGTTAAGATTTGCATTGGGTCTAATGAGGATGGACAGGATTAGAAATGTGTATACTAGAGGGTCAGCTCAGGTTGAGGGACAACATCCTGCACTCATTGTTGACCATAAAATAAATACAATAATTGGCAATTTCTGGTACACCTACACTCCTTATACTGCATGCTTTAAGACATTTACTGGAAGATGTCACCTGTGACAGCTTATTGGCATATCTCTATCTTCATTGAGAAAAATAAAAGCCATAGAATAGTGACAATGGCAGTGTTTGACTACACCTACCTCCCATTAACACTACTGTTTGTTTCATCAATATGAAGATAAGGCCACATTACCTCTTGAAAAAGTAGGCAGGACTGGGGGTTAAGAAGAATGCCAGCTCTTACTATTATTAAGGACTATATGAGGTTTGTTCAAATAACTGTGCAGACAGCTTGTAATGCAAAACATGAGTCTGAGAGTTCTGTAGAGTATTTTTACATAACTTGGAATTCTCAGAAGAAGGTTAAGGAAGGTAGCTATAGTAAAACATTGCCCAATAATTTTGCTTTTCAGATCACAGGAATGTTGAACAGAATCCACTTTGTTTGCTGAGGTGAAGTTCAGTGTATAACCTTGTAAAATCAATGCAGTACAAGCTGTTGAACTATATTTCGGTTCTCTAAAGGTGTCTGTGGAAAGCTGTCAATAACTGTGCTTAGAGTAGAAGGTGCACTTGCCACCAAATCCTTCATTCTTACCCTCCAGAAAAAAAAGAATCAGAACTAAATCATGCAACTTAAAAAGAAAGTTTATCACAGCATAAACAATCATATGAACACCCAGTATATACAAAAGGCATAGTCCTAGAGGTACATCCATGCTTCAAGGGAGATTCAGCGTGAATAAGTAAAAGAAAGAGGGCCCACTGATAAGTAACACATTGCTGACAGCTCTCGTGGTGAGCACTTGCACATCAATACTATCTTATTTTCTCATAATTTTGAAAGGAGGTCCAAATATTGACAAAAAATTTCTGCGCAATATTAAAAAAAATGAGGGAACTAGAGCAAAATAGTTCCTTAACAAGAATGTTGTGCACAACAGCCGCGCCCAATCCCCTCCTAGAGTATATTAGTCGAAGCTACAGTACTTTTATAAAGTGGGCACAAACAACCATATATATGAAACAAAAAAACTTTCACTACAGGCACATAACTAAAATACGCATTTAAGAGAGACACACCTCTTGCGAAATAAATTTTAATTGTTTTTTCAACGATGGACAGGTTTAAACTTCTTGATTTTTGGTCTTCCATTTGATATTCTCTAATTGTTTTGTCCACTGGAAACCACTAGCAGCAGATTTTCTATTTGTGCACCCGCAGTGATTCAAAGCTTTTGAGCTCTTGTTTTTTCGCCAAGTTGTAATTATGGAGTTAATATCCGCACAAAAAAGGGTGGGCAGGGTAAAGATTATGAGCTTTTCTTTTTTTCTTCACTGCTTTGCAGCTGTGGAGTAAGAACAAACTAAAGAAGTGATGTGGGGGTGAAGTCCCCAGCTGAGGGTTCATATACGCTTTCTCCCCTGCAAACAATGCTTTTTTTTTTTTTAATCCAGTTGAAGCTTTGACCAGTTTGTTTAATTTGCCTGGAGCTTCAGTCAGTTTACTATTGATGAAAAATATGGGAAACACATTAGTTGTACTGGATGGAAGACAATGTGACTCACAGTGAAAAAATTAATATTACTAACTAGCTAACTACTTCGAGTGTCTGCTTGATTACTGGCTTATCCCCCCTAACTGCATGGAGTAAATAAGCTGATGAACAACTGGTATGCCTTGCAAATATTCTTTAGTTTGGAAGACTGAATTGGATTGCCTGGTACATATCCAGTGTTATGAATTAAATTTAGTGCTGCTTCGATTTAAAAGAAGGCACACCAGAAGATAGACAGGTATGTTAAGGCAATTCTCAGAGGACACTGTAGCAAGGAAACAGTAAATGGTTCTTTATAGTTCCCTATGAATGACTGATGCACACTCATTTGCAAAACATTGCTCTATCACAGCATAATAGGAATGTCTAATACACATCTACAAATATCAAAACCAGGGCTTTTACTAGGAGATAAGCCTTTGCACCTCATGTATGGGCTGCAACCCTATGGCCTAAAACTTACATATACTAACTTTATGGTCACACAAAAGTGGAGAAAACCATTAAAGTGGCCTGTAGCAAACACCGCTCCAACTGTGCCTCTCTACGTTTCAAGCTAGCAAGTGATTTTTAATCAGTTGCATTTGGGCAGTTAAAATTCAAAACAAGTGGTCTTTTGTCTCATGTAGGGGAACTGCTCCTTATTGCATCTCATTCCTATGAACAGCAGGTAAGGGACACAACAGCACGAAAGCCCTGAATTGTTTCCGGTAGAGGTAACAGATAAATCAGAAAGGGTTTTACAGGATAAGAATCTGAATGCTGCAGTGGAAGGTAATGTAAAAATTAAAGTGAAAATCAGTCGGACTTGCCTGGTAAACAAAAACAAACAAATAAATCATTGATAATAAAACTAATGCTCCAAACAGTCAAAGGTCAGTCTGTGCTGGCTGCGGGTTAGCCTCTTGCTTGGACATAATAGGAAAAGTAAGAGGATACTCCTACATAACTAAATAGGACAGAGCCAGTTCTGACAAAATAAAGATAATGAAGGTATTTTTATTTGTTTTAAGAGCACCGCGTAGAAGAGCTAAAACTGAGCACGTTAAATGAACAGTAATTTAGTTTATGTTGCAGTCTGATGGCCTGAGGTAGGAAATGGTAGATTTCTCAATTATATGTTTGTTGTGTAATGAAACTGTAAACACTCCAACTGAGAAGAAATGAACCACCAAGAATAATAACATGAAATCTAGTACAGAAATCTTGAGTTAATGTGCATTAAACACATTGACAATTTCATTTTATTTACTTAACTGAACTATACAAAGTAAATGAAAATGTTAACCTGGATCAGTCTACTCACTATGTAAACAAAGAAGAATTTAATAAATAAAATAATAAGAATGGACTGGCTGTACTTTTCTGAAAAAAAAAAATATTTTAAACATGACCTGAAAACGGCAACATTAGAAATTTCCAGTGAGGAACTTGTGACACACCAGAAGAAATTAAAAGTTGACCATTACAATGAATGGCCCCAGATACTGGAAGTAAGCCAGGATTAAAAAGGGGGGCTGATGGGGCTTCACTCTCTGACACCTATGTTTGAAAATAAGTTTTGATTTTGTTCCATTTTCAGTTTATTTAACACGATATCATGTGCTGCTGTCATAACAAACGCATAGGTCTTTCATACATTTCAGCACTATGTGTATGAGACCCACAATTCAAGGATCTATATCAGAAGAGCGAAAGCTGAAAACAGAGAATGCTCTTACATCGAACTTAAAAAAATGAAACCACACAATGTCGAATATATGGAACAGTGATTTTTTTTCCCAGGGAAAAAAATCGCTGCTCCAAAAAAAAAAAAAAAAAATAAAAAAAAAAAAAATAAAAAATAAAAAAAAATCACACACAAAATCAGCCCCCCAACTTAAATATACCAACTCCGAGATCGTACTACAGTGGAGGAAACAGCAAAGTCCCGAAAATGGCCTAGCAATTTTTTTTTTCCCTGGGAAAAATAATCGCTGTTCTGGCTGTTCGACATTATGTGGTTTCATTTTTTTTTAAGTTTGATATAAGAGCGTTCACTGTTTTCAGCTTTCGCTCTTCTGATATAGACCCCAATTCAATGCTGTTTGGAGGAGGAGCCTGCAGTGACAACCCAGTCACGTCAAACTGCTCTGTTGACACTAGATCCTATGCATCTGATCAAATATTAGATGCAATCCTGTCACCATCACAAGTACTAGACAGAACAGAGTTTGTTTAATTATTTATTTTACTGATTTACTAATAAAGTTAACCAACTAAGCACGGATGTCC
The DNA here is from genome assembly GCF_019279795.1 of Protopterus annectens. NCBI lineage: Eukaryota > Metazoa > Chordata > Ceratodontiformes > Protopteridae > Protopterus > Protopterus annectens. The sequence goes on along the minus strand of NC_056731.1, from coordinate 1,871,116,136 downwards.
CTTTTTTAGGACTGTCCCTCTCAAGGAATAGGTGGGCCTGTACAATACGTGAAGCAGAACGGTTGACAGGCATGAGGGTAGGAGAAAAATAGAGCCATAAAAAACTCTTTGTTGAACCTAATGGCTTAATGTTTAATAACGTTTATAATTTTTAGTTTTAGATATAACTTTTGAGGACAATGCAGTACTTACAAAGAAAATGAACTGGCCCTTTTTGTTTAGTGTTACCATCAGCTTGGGGTTAGTACCAAAATTATAACCTGATGCTTATTTTAATCTGCATGGCTGTTTTGAGTAGCTTATTACTAAAAAGGTCTATGTATCCTCGTGAAAACATTTAACAAATGAATTCCTGGATATTCAGCACACGGTCACACTGGATTAAAGATGTTTCCATCGTGCAGGTATACTAAATGAGCGGTGCTTTTTTATGTGTGCTGTTAGATAAAAAAGTAAGGAAGCAAATATCTGAATCATAAATCCTTAAAGTATAACACATTTTGAATTAAAGAAAAAAATTTTTAAATCTTTGTGCAACTTGCTTAAACTGATATCTTTGCATGACAGGTTTTCATTAACTTTAAGGAGTTTTAATTGTGCAGCTTAGTGCAACCACATATATGCAATGTGTATATTTACACATCACATATCACAAGTAGTACAAATCTGATTTAAAGAGGATGTGTATCATCACAAATTTTGTTCTGTACCTTGGCAAGAGTTCATGCTTGATGGTTTTAAGGTGCAACAAATAATTGTTTTCCTCTTCAAACTTGAAGATTTCCACCGTACTGGTACCATGAGGGTGGTTGACAACAAAGACGTACACCACATTATCTGAAAACAAAGAAGGTGCATCATAAAATGATCCTTAGAACTGTTCATGTTTCCAGCAACTTCATTATTCAAGAGACAGCATGTGATATTTCTTCAATTATTAAAACATGTTGCCCAGTATATTCCAGTGGCCCATCCAGAACAGGTATGGATGGGGGAGCTACTGTGACCAAATTCAAGTATCACCAGTCATTCAACACTAGGTAGGCCCACTTTTTAGTACACTCACTTCTCATTTTCTCTCCATGTTATTCATACTTAGAAATGTACACATGAAAGGCAGAGAACAAGTTAATTTCATGCAGACATTAAAGGCATAAGCAGAATTCATAACACTAGGTGTTAAGTTTAACTAAAAGTGATAATAATTGCTTACTTTGCTTAACTTATTTCTTGTTTTCATTTATTTATTTAACATTTGTTTACCGGGAAAGTCTAACTTGGAACAAGCCAATTTTCAGTGGAGGCGTGGGGAGAAACGCTTACACCGTCTGACTCTTCATCTTTTTCCGTCATCATTTCCCACACCCTGCTATTGGCTACTATTGCACTGAGATTGGATCCAATAATACCCTAAGCAAAAAATCTTGATGAATGGAAGAAATAAGTTGTGCTTATGGCTTAGTTTTCAAAACCAACAAAATACCTTGCCATAAATTAAAAAGACACATGCTTACAAGGATACAAACATCATATATGTTGAAAGAGTGCCTCCCTACCCCCCAACGAAGATAGTCAACCTACATGCACCCCTCTAGTCTTAAATTAGATAAAAGTGAAATTAAATATAGCTACAGTCACATATTTTACATTTCTGCTGTCATGCTATGAACATGCCTCCTTACCCCCAACCAAAAAGAAGCAACATCCTGTGCCTCTGATGTCAAACTGAGATAAAAAAACAAGCAAAATGCCAAATAACATATTTGAACTTGATGATTTAAGGTACCTTGCCTTCTTACCCATGCTCCTAAAAGATCAACACCTGTGCATATGTCTGTTTGCATGTGTATTCTAACATGTTGTGCCTACCCAATACACTGTCTCTAGATAAGCTATAGCAATTTTCTGTGCAAACCTCAGAGGACTGACTGTGAGGAAAAGTAAAGAAAAAAATGACCACACTATCCCCAGCCCACACATAAGCTATAGCAACCTTTTGAGTACATCTGTAAGCAAGACCAGTTTAGTCTGGGTGAGACCCAGTGCAGAGACTGAAGATGAGGGTCCCCCTACTAAGCCTGTGTCAGAATTACCTAATACAGCTGGGTATGTGGGAGTTGCAAGCCCCCAGAAGCTCTGCTCTGAGGGTCTAAATGTTCTTTTTAGCATTTTTTGCCTTATTTTTGAAAGATAAATACTTAACTATTTTACTGCCATCCAGAAGAGTTATTTATGTGTCCCCAAGATACTCGCGCATGCCCACAGACACACGCGCACTCACTAGCCGCTGACAGTACATGCTTATTTACCGGAAAATTACAGGAACACCAATTCACCTATGGCATGTCTGTGGAGCGTTGGCAGAAACTAGAGCACCTGTATAAAACCCACACAGGGACAGAAAGAACATGCAGACACCACACATAAGGAGCCACAGCCAAGAGCCCAACTAGAGAACTAAGAGCTGTGACATGACAACACTACTGACTATACCACTCTACCAGTGATTGGATGCTTTCATATAAATCCTGCTTGGATCTCCAAAGGCAAAAACTTGCTGTGTACAGTGCTGAAGGATATGAAGTCTGAAACTTAAATATATGTAAATATTTACTGACATTTAGTTATCAGAAAACTATACATTTTACAAGAAACAGACTAAAATATGAGGCAAAATTAGTCACAGTCTGCAAAATTAGAGACAGCTGAGAGCTCTGAATATATCTTAACACTGTAACTTACACAACTATCGTAAAAAAATCCAATTTTCTTCAAACAAATACATATATTAGTGCTACAAAAACACAGATTAATAACTGTATAAAATGAGTAATCATCAACAGGTCAGCTCCATTCGCAGAAGGTCTCCCTCACCAAGCAGATACAGCCACTTTGGTGACTGTGTATTCCTCAGATGTCTGACTGTGATAAAAACAATGGTTACATAAATGTGCATTTGTCTCATGCAAGCAATTGACATAGCTTGTATTGCAGCTTATTTCACTCAAATAAACTTAAGTCCTACAAAACCAGAATTGCAAAAGCGAAGAGGGAGAATTCATTTCATCCGCAGACATCCCCCATACCAAGTGTCTGCAAACAGTACCCGGTTTGACCTTACCAAGACAAAAACAAGTACTGGCCACATTAATGCATTTTTATTTCACAAAAGCAGTAGCCCCAGCTTGTATTCCAGCTTGCTTCACCAAGTAAACATTAGTCCTCCAAAACAAGAATTAAAACACCAAACAGTAGGGCTAGTCATTTCATCCACAGACAACCCTCATACCCATTTCTTCTGAAAGTAATTTGTTTGGCCTTGTCACAATAAAATCCTCTGTGTTCCAAAAAGTGTTTGTAATCCTCTGTGTTCCAAAAAGTGTTTGTAATCCTCTGTGTTCCAAAAAGTGTTTGCAATCCTCTGTGTTCTAAAAAGTGTTTGTAATCCTCTGTGTTCCAAAAAGCATTTGTAATCCTCTGTGTTACAAAAAGCGTTTGTAATCCTCTGTGTTCCAAAAAGCGTTTGTAATCCTCTGTGTTCTAAAAAGTGTTTGTAATCCTCTGTGTTCCAAAAAGCGTTTGTAATCCTCTGTGTTCCAAAACGTGTTTGCTAATGAATGAAGAGTAACAGAAAATGTGAGGCTTGAACAAAATATCTAAGGAACAGAGGCTGATGGATTGCATGCATAACCTAGAGGAAAGGACTTGGTCACAATGAGATCTCTTCAAACAGAAATGTCACCGAGTTTCTGCTGTATATAAAATATAAGCGAATCAATAAAAAGAAAAAAAAGAGAGAGAATCAGACTACTATGCCCAGCACATTCCTATAATTGTATACATGCTTGCAAAGACATAATCAAGATTTTTCTTAGTATTAAACTTTTCAGATTCACACCCTTCTTCGGTGATAATTAAAGAAATTACAATAGACCAACAATATTGAAAAAAGATTTTACACATCTATAACATCACATGTCCATATTCATAAAATAAAACAGAATAATAGTCTTTATATTGAAAATCACAACACAAATATATATAATGTTATTTGTTTATAAATTATCTATATATAAGAAAAGGAACTATCTTAACTGTATTAAGGTTTTCTACAGGTCATTGAGTTCCTTCTCCCCAAGTGTCAGTTGCCCGAGTCACAAGATGTCAAGGATGAAAACCAAAATGACAGTTGCCCACTGGAATTTATTGCCAGTATGGTTTGTGTGTTCATAGGTTCATAGGTTTATACTAGGCTATCTGCCCTAAGGCATTTATAAGCCTAGCCCAAATTTTTGTGGCTTACGCCACCCCTTATATGAAAAAATACTGTGCCCATTAGTTTGTTGTGCCTCTGTCCAGCAGTGACACAGAGATGATTCCCGGGGTAAACCTACGATCTCCCATCCACAGGTCTAGATTTCTCTTGAACAGAGTCAGCGAGGTGCTCTGCCTCACATGGACCGGGATTTTATTCCACAGCATAGGGAGTCTCTGAGTGATAAATCTATCCCTCCAGCACATCCTATTTATATCCGTGCTAAGGTTTAAGTCGCTTGCTCTAGTGGTTTTGGTGGATTTGGATTTTTGAGGTGGAGCATGTCCATTAATTCGGGTTGGACATGGCCTTGTATGTCAGGCACATGTCACCTCTGAGCAGACGGTATGCGACTGAATAGAGCTGGAGTTTCTTCAATCTGGCAGCATATGACAGATTTTGGAGTCCCTTTATCCTTTTGGTGAGGAACTTTTGGGGTCTCTCCAATTGCTGCAGATGTCTGGTGAGATACATCCCGAATGGGGCATTGTACTTGATCATTGGTCTGATAAGTGAAGAGTACAGGGGAACAATGACCTCACTAGATCTGGATGTGAATCCCTTCATGATCAGGTGTGTGTGTGTGTGTGTGTGTGTGTGTGTGTGTGTGTGTGTGTGTGTGTGTGTGTGTGTGTGTGTGTGTGTGTGTGAGTGAGTGTGTGTGTGTGTGTGTGTGTGTGTGTGTGTGTGTGTGTGTGTGTGTGTGTGTGTGTGTGTGTGTGTGTGTGTGTGTGTGTGTGTGTGTGCGTGTGCATGTGTGTGTGTTCCAGCAGTGATCACTGATTCCTTTGTTGTGGTAGACTTCTCCCTACCTCATATTTGTGTGACCATGGAATTGGTATGTATAAATTTGGTGGACGGGGGCATCAGGTGCTGACTTGTCTAAACATGGGGTAAACTCTTGGCTAGGCTTATAAGGGCCTCAGGGCCAATAGCCTAGTAACTTCCTATGATCCTATGATCCTATAAGGGGGCTTGATCCAACATTAGAGGGTGGATGGGGGCAGCCCCCCTGTAAAAATGGTTATAGTTTGAGTCTTACCCTTGTGTCTTTCAAGCAGTTGTTTTCAGCATTGTGGTTTCTCATCTTTTAGGAGTTTGTGATTTCATAATGGAATAATCTATTACTCAGTCCAGTAGCACCATATGTGCATAATCTACATGGTTACATTGTTACACTACTTCAAGTTTGAAAGGTTCGTTATATCAATCACCACTGGCTATACTTTTACTTAGTATTTCCAACCCCCAAAAATAAATAAATAAAAAAAAATTAGAATTGTGACTTTAATGCATAAATATATGGTATTACAAGTAATCCTTTGTTGATGATAATAATAATAATAATAATAACAATAATAATAATAATAATAATAATAATAATAAAAATAATAATAACAACAACACACACAATTCCTTTTCAGGAGTGACAAGGGAGCAATGTCTAGCTAAGTGACTTGCTCAAGGTCACAATGTGGCACACGATGACTAAGAAAATCAAACCTTGTACCACAGTAACACAGGTACCACAAGATGCTGAAGGCTGGGGGGGGTGGAGGTCCAGAAGGGCATGTAGTGACCTGAAAAGGGCACTTTTTTACTTTTTTCTTCTGCTATTAACTGTGAGAAAAGAGGTACACATATATATGTTGAATAGCTGCATATACAGCCAACTCTTGTTGCATTAAGAATAATTCCACATACATTTTATAGTAAAATTATAAATGAAACTATTGTCTCTCATCACCCCATTCCAAGTGTGAATGGGACATCTACCTTCACCTGAATGCCTGGCCTTTGAGTATACCATTCAAAAAGACTGCCTGTGTGCTAAAAACCTGAATGAGTAAATGAAAGGAGGGCATAAGTTTTAATAGGCAACATTAAACTCTGGCATCTGCGTGTTATTTTGGCTTTGCAGCACTTACCCTGGGATTCAATAAAGGGATTTCTCTGTGCCAGAATAGTGCAGCAGCTCCTGCACGGAATGTGGCCACTGAGCGATTCAGTAAACAAGGCTGGAGCGTGCATGAGCCTGCTATCACTATTCTGGCATTGACACCACTGAATAATGCTAATTACCTCATTTGCTGGTGTAAACCATACAAATGAGGTAAATTAGCAATTCAGTAAGCAGGCAGGCATCCGTGCCAGAACAGTGCCGAAATGTATTTGGTTACTGACCGTGTACATTTCTACAAAAATCAAAATTGGGGGCATGACAGCTCAAAGTAAAGCATGTATTATAATCATTTGGCATGCCAATAGCCAAAAATATGGCCATTGGCATGGAAAAGATTTGAAAAATGATAAAATTCAAAGTTTATTTCTTTTGGCTGAATTCGGACGTTTAAGCGTAGCACAGTGGCGCGCAAACGAGATCATGCCGAAAATAAAAAAAATGTGAAAAGACAATTTAAAGTGAAACCTGCATTTTGTTATTATAGTGGGTAGCATGCAGAATCAAAACAATAACAGGTAACACTGGTTGCTAAGGGGAAAGGCTCTGGTGTAGTGGTGTAACAGGGAACTAAGGCAGTGGGGTATGCAAATGAGCAAAATTTATTAAATCACAAAATGGGAGCCCATTGTCTGGCTGCATCTAACCGTGTAGGAGCTATAAGGCAGTGATTTAAGCAGGAGAAGCAGCCGACATGAAAAGGGTTTGTGTCATGCTTGGTGTAAGCACACTGGAGCTTCACGGCTTCCATTTGAGCTTAGCTAAGCACAGCTAAGCAAGGGTGTATATCTGAGGCTGGGCCATTTCTGCTTAAAAGTGTTTACTTTAGCTAAATGTGTTTGCATGGTGCATACTGGCTCTTAAACAAAAAAAAAAAAAAAAAAATTGGAAATAGCAGAACTGTTTACATTTGGGCAATGGGTTTGCACGGCATGCCACGGGGCTAAAAATAAGGTAGAAATGGGAAGGAAAAAATGGGAAATAGCAGAATAAAAGCAATCAAGTACAAATAATATAGCTGGCAGGTGGAATGTATCCTAGTCAGCCAATCATACAGGCAGCATCTGCAGCACAACAGTATAAACTGTGCAAACACATTTCAGTCTGTTTTTTCCCACAAACTCTGCACTATTGGTGTACACGCTAAGAGTAATTTTAACTGACAAAATATTAGGGGCTGCTGACACTTTGATATATCAGTATATGCTAGAGATTGAGGGTGGTGAGGAGGATAATTCTGACAACTGCCCCAGACTGAGGAGGAGAAGAGTGTTAAGACCCAGAGTAACCTTCCAGGGGCTACATGACCTGGAGATAGTACAGTGCTACAGGGTAGACAGTGATGTACTTCAGCAACTCGTCAAGCTGTGCCGGCCGCACCGCAGCCCCACAGCCAACAGAGGGGAACCCATCGCAGTGGATACCAAGGTATGTGTAGCCTTAAGAATACTAGCTACAGGTACTTTTCAAAGACCTACTAGGAATATCATGGGGGTCTCACAGACATCTGCACCCAGGGTACTCCACCAGTTCCTGGATGCCATGCTACCACATGCCGGTGAGCACATTTACTTCCCCAGCACCCGTGAGGAGAGGACCAGCAATATGTGCCTCTTCCACCATGTAGCAGACTACCCGGAGGAACTGGGTGTCATAGACCGCAAGCATATCCACATCAAAGCACCACCTGGTGAACAGGGTAGGGTCTAAGTAAATCACAAGGGCTTTCACTCCAACTGCCAGGTCATGTGCAATACCCAGGGCATTATCATTAATGCGTGTGCTGGCAGCCCTGGAAACTATCACAACTTCCACATCTGGCATTTCTCACAGCTGTATCAGGGATTTGCCAGGGGGACATCCTGTATGGTCATCTGGGGGGGGGCTGCTGGCTATGCACTGGAGCCGTGGATGATGACACCCATCAGAAATGTACACACACCCACTCAAGAATGCCATAATGCGGTACATGCACAAACCAGTATCATTATAGAGCATGTGTTTGGGATCCTCAAGTCACGGTTCCACTGCCTTGACATATCTGGTGGAGCCGTACAGTACTCTCCAGCCACATGTGCGCACATTTTCATAGTATGCTCCATGCTACACAATATGATCCTGCGGGAACATCTGCAGCAGGAACAGCATGGGGAAGTGGCAAACAGTCCCCCACCATTGCCAAGGTCCCCACAGGCACAGAGGGAATCGGAGGAGGATCCCCCTGAGCCAGCTCCTGTAGGCAGACGGAGGCTTGCCCAGTATGCCCTGGTCTTGGCAAAGAGGCAACACATAGCACACACACTGACACTGTAGGGACCCAGGGACTGACACCTCTCTCCGACTCACATACACAGTAAAATGGATGCCACACACATCACACAACCTGTACCTTACCATGTATAGGCAGTGCATTGCGTGCATATGATATAGGCATCCCTCAAGCACCATCCTCACAACTGCCCCAGGCACAAGGTAAGTCAGTCTTCTTAACAATAAATGAATGGAGTAGTATGTTCTGGTAGCATATCTATGGTATTGCTGCATGCATGCAAGGGAATGGGGTGGCCTACTGGGACAGCAGCAGACAAGTGACAGCTATGTGGGATGCCAGGAAATGTTTTCCCAATACTGGCTTCCCCACACTATGCAGTAGTACGCAAGTTGACATATCCCACTGCAGTATATGTGGGGGAACAAATAACTGGGGGGGTCATAGGTCACAGGCATGGATGTCAGTGTGGGGGTCCCATACTCACCCTTCAGCTCCACCCAGCAAGTCAGCTGTAGAAAACTATAAAGAAATGTCTGGCAAAGGCCCACAAATGACGATAATGATGAAATACCTCCCTACAGACTTACACGGTGATAGCACAGCAGGTCTTGCAGTTGCAGTAAGGCTCTGAAGGCTAAGAAGTCGGAAACTCAAATGTATGCCATTACAATCTGACCTGTGGTCTTTAGTGATATGCCTCTAGTCTCCATGACAGGGCACAATACTATGCTAAATAGAACCAAAATGTAAAGCAAATATCGGCATGGTCTGCACAAATATGTACAGTTGACAGGTGTGCTCCCTCACACCCATATTCCCATAGAAATGCAGTAACATGTATGTTTGTATGGAAATAGCAGCAGAGTACACATTGCCAGGGCTGTCCCAATCAACATAACTTGTTGCATGTCCACAATATGCAGGATCAATGAGCTATGTATATGTGTGGTTAATACTGTCAGGATGTGGCCAGCACTTACTCCCGGCTGTTATGTTGTAGTGGCTTATGTACAGTGCTGCCTTTGACAGGGCCATATTCCAAGAACTGCAGTGTCAACTATTCTGCATGTCAGCTACACCTAAGGTAGGAGTTGTACATACTGTCCAGATGTCAATATCTGTTAATGCAGGAAATCTGTACAGGTCATGGACAGGGGGGCAAACATATGGACAGTGCACAGCTTGGAGTAACCTACACAGTGCCTACCATACCTGTCAATTGTGCAGACCTAGTGCAGAATGCTCAGAGGTTTGCATCATAATTGTCATCTATATAACATGAAATAGTGGTTGTTTGGCAATGCATTGACAAATCACGTAAGACTAAGGTCAGAAAATAATGACAGATTGTAGTGTCAGACTTCCTACCCTATAAAAACAAGTATGCTAATGCAAAATCTGTTACTGAATCACCTTTCTAGGTTTGTAAGGCCAATACTTAAAAATGGTCCCTATATTTAGGTCTCTGTCCCCCATTTACTTATGGCTTTGCCCAGATGTCTGGCTCTCAGAAGTTGAGAGGTATGGTGCCTAGTAGGACAGCAGGTACCTGAAGGTCAGTGTACTGCCAATGTATAAAAGGCTGCCACCATTCTGTGTCAGCACTGACAACATGTCATGCCCAACAGCCATACCCCTTGAATGAGACAGGTTGTCACAGAAAGAGCACAAATATGCCTTATATATCTGTTCTGCTTGTCCTAACATTGCATTTGCCTGTCAACTATTTGCAAAACAAGAAAGGGTCATGTCAAAATAGCAATGGCAGACAGTGGGAAAGCAGATGTCAAACCCATAAGAGCAAACAAGTAATTACCAAACTGGTCTCCCAACAGTCTATGGCAGAACATTAATAACATCCTGTCCCCATGTGTGAGCCTTTGCCTGACTGTCATATTTGGGCCTGTCCAGATGTCAGTTTGTGACGGTATGACAGCTAGGCCCACATGTAGCCTCATAATAATATACAGCAACACAAACCATATAAGGACCACAGCAAATGGAGTGGTGCAATGATGGATAACACACTAAATAGGTACACTCAGAGATGTGAAGTTCAAAACCCTGTGAGAGATGTAATGGCATATACCCTGCCCACATCAGAATTACAAATACATAATAGCAGCCACTGTGGCCAAAGCCTGTGACTCGACTACTGAAGGACAGAGAGACACATATAAGGGGAAGGGGAACCACTGGTCAGACAAACGGAGAATGTGCACACCAGAACAGATTGTGCAGTAACATAGGTGCCATGCAGTGTAAAGAGTTAGTAAACATCACCTGTAAATACACAACACACACCCATGTAAGTGGAGGCCCAGAACAAAACAAACCCCAAACAATGGACACCTCAGAGGAAAAATCATATGAAAACTCCACAAACCTACACACCACAGACCATGTAGACTACACACACCAGGGTCTTGCAGTCATTAATGCTTTACCACAAATCCCAAACACCTACCCTACACAGATAGGCTAACAGCAATGTCCCTCTACCCTGTTCCATACAGACTCTGGTGAGGTGACACCTGTCTGGCATACAAAGCAATCCAGACCTTACCTTGATGGGACTGTTGCACATCTGGAAATCAAGGCCCACTCCATCAACCTGTAGGCGCAGCATTAACCTGGGCTGTGATATCAGTATGGCTTGTTGGTGTGACAGATACGTGTACCACAAACTCCCCCATCTGTGGAATACACGCCCTGTCAACAGCAAGCCAAGTGCCTCAATACCCCTAGTGATGTGCTCCCTGTATAAGTGCACAGGAAACACAAAATACAATCCTGTGATCCCACCTGTGTCTCTGCTGGACAGGAGCTCTGTGTGCTGACATGTTGTAACATGGGCTACACTCTTGTCTGGGTAGGTTATAAGGGCTTCAGGGCCAATACCCTACTAAAGTCATAGCAACCCATCAACCTATACACAACTGTCTGTCAGTAGTTCACCACACTACTCTGTACTGCTCTGCCACTGACATACCTGGAAGTCACAGTGCTATGTGGAATATACTACACAATATAATGGACATTTCTACACAGTATAAATGTATTCTGTACCCACATGGTCCATACCTCCAAACTTCTGACAGCAAGACATCTGGACAAGGTCATAAATAAAAGTGGGACAAAGGCACAATGATAGGCACATGTAAATATTGCCCTTACATACTGAGAAAGCTAGTAGGATTAGGGGTTTTGCATTAGCAGGAATTGTCTGAAGGTTAAGAAGTCTGAAACACTAATGTCTGTCATTATTTTGTAATGTCAATCTTCAATTATATGCAACTAACATGCCATAAAAAAACACGTTTATGTAGACTGGACGAAACGTCTAGACAAACACCTGGACAAGCTGCCAAAAAATTTATAGTTAAGAGGTATGGCCAGACCAGGATATGACTTTTTAGGTAAGAAGAATGCCACATAAGCAGGAGATCCCCAGCCAGTATATCACCAAGGTGCTGGACTGTTTACACAACTTCATCAGTCAACCGGCTGTAGTCACACCTCTCAACTGGCCTTTTTGGGCAAGAATGTATATAGTCAGGCTTATACTGTTGGTCTGTGCATCATACATCTTGTATTCCTCTGGTAAAGAAGTGTGATGATCTGATGTTTGTCACTAGGCAATGACACAATACATTGCAGTGGCAGACTTCAGGTATGTCAGAAAATGTCTGGTAAAACAAACCCAGTACCTCTACAAAAGTCCTGTTTACTTTTGAGAGGTATGGCTGTAGCACACAAAATCCCAGACTGGAGTACAACTCTCTCTGGAATAGCCCCATTCTCACTATAGAAGGTCATACTGGGCATGCTCCTGCACTTAGAGAATCACAGGCCATGTTGAAACCCACATTGGACTATATAACTGTATTGTGCATATATGTCTTTGCATACAGACAGCTATGTACATCTTAACTGCCCCTACACACACCCATCAGACAGGATTACCCTCAGCTAGCTGAAGGTGGCCCATATGTGATATATCTGCATCTGCTGTGTGTGATACACAGACATATACATGAGCAACAGATAACAATATGTCAAGCATACACACACATAGATGTGGGGAAGAGAGAGACAGACAGTGATAGAGAGAGAGAGAGAGAGAGAGAGAGAGAGACATAGGGGGACACACAGAGTGTGAGTCATACACACAAATACCCTGAATGGCATAGAGTGATGTCCTGCTGCAAACAGTAGCATACCAGTTTTAATCAGTTGCATGTGCCAGCATGAAGGCAAGCTCCATTGTGTAATAGTACTGAGGTGGAGGTTGTAATATCACATCACCTGCCGTTGTGTGTATGTGTGTGTCTGTAGATTTAAGTATTAGGAGGCCATTCCCACTCAGTACACTTCCCCATTGTCTTACTTCACAAGATCTGCTGCTGTCATTCACATTACCATTGAACACCTGTCAGCCCTATAAGCTCTGTAGCATGTGCAATAACTGTGTAACTCTATAGTACAAACAACTAGATAGGTAGGGGTTCTAATTCCAGTCCTGGCAAATGTAAGTGTGTGTGCGTGTGTGTGTGTGTGTTTCTTCATATAGCTGAAACAGTTTTTGGCCATTCACAACCACTACACTTCCTAGTGCCCTACTTTAGCAGTCCTGCTGATGTAATTCCCTTCAGAATTACCTTTGAACAGCTATCAGCCATATAAGCTCAGTGGTGCGTGCAATAACTATGTAACAGTATAGTCCAGATAATTAGATAGGCAGGGGTTCTATTCTTAGGTCTGGAAAATGTGTGTTTGTGTAAGTATATGTACATGAGTTTGTAAGTGTGTATGTTTGTAAGATGAAGTATTTTGAGGACTTTCCCACCCACACTTCCCAGTGCCCTACTTCAGCAGTCCTGCCGATGCCACTGCCCTTAGAAGTACCTTTGGACAGCACTCAGCCCTATAAGCTCTGTGGCATGTGTAATAACTAAGTAACAGTACAGTACAGATAACTAGATAGGCAGGGGTTCTACACTCAGTTGTGGCAAATGTGTGTGTGTGTGTGTGTGTGTGCGTGTGTGTGTGTGTGAAGGTGTTTGTGTGCATGTTTGTAGGGTAATGTATTTTGATGCCCTTCCCACCCAGTACATTTCCCATTGTCATACTTTCCAAGGGTTCTTGATGTAACTCACCTTAGACATACCTTGTGACACTGTTAAATCCTAGAAGCACTATGGTGCATGTGATAACTGCGTAACACTGTAGTACACATAACTAGATAGGTAGGGGTTCTAAATTCAATACTGGCAACTGTGATGCTGTCTGTGTGTGTGTGTGTTTGTGCATATGTGTGTGTGTGAGAATCACATTATCCGTGTATGTGTGTATATGGGTGAGAATCATATCCTGTGGAGTGTGCGTTATACCATTTTGAGGCATGTATCACCCAGTACATGTCCCATTGCTCTACTTTACAAGGCCTGCTGATGTCATTCACCTTAGATGTACCTATATACACTTGTCGGCCCTCTAAGCTCTGTGGCATGTGCAATAACAGCATAATACTATACTGGAAATAATTAGGTAGGTGTTCTAATCTCAATTGTGACAACTCTAGTAGTGTGTGTGAAGCATATCCCCTGTGGCTGTTTTGTGTGTAGGTTATACCATTTTAAGGCATGTTGACTCCCTACCCATGACATTAATTTAAAAAGCCTGTTAATGGCATCTGCCTTACATGCCTCACAACACTATACAGCCCATACCAGTCATCTGTATAGATGTGCATGGAATACACATGTTTGAAACCCATATGTGGTCTGTGTCCCCTGACAATGAGCATTCCTGTGATATCATTGGAAAATATGTCACAGTTACTGTAGTGACACACATGCCAGAATCAAACATTGAACCTGACTGACACATCATGCTGATACAAAGTCTGTCACTCTATCACTTGTGCAGGTTTGTAGGAGCAGTAGATGAGACCAATCGCTATATCTGGTGAGTTATCCCACCATCCATGAAGGCATTTGCAAGATTACTTATAAGAGATTACGTGTTATGTCCCAGGCATATAAAATATGTGCAGCATGTCTAGTAGCAGAATGGTAATTGTGGCCAAGACCAAGGCTATTGGAGTGAGCCATACAGTGTCACCAAGTGCATATGCACGTACTGTAAGAGCTGACTTACTGCTATACAGACCACAAACAATGACAAGGTGTAATGATATGTGATGATAATTGATGAAGGAACAGGAGTATACACTATTACTGCAGTACATACACAGTTCAGACTCACATTGATTCATGTCAGACAACATTGCAGGACAGTCTGCAATACATACATGAAACAGGTAAAGCACTAGGTGCATAACCTCATAGGATGATACCAGGCTATTGGCCCTGATGCCCTCATAAGTCTGGCCCACACTTTCTCCCATGTCTCTTTAAAGCCAGCACCTGTTTCTCCTGTCCAGCTGGGACACACGCAGGACCCAGGGGTGTCTCATCTGTTTCCCATGCAGTTGTCCAGCTTCTTCTTCAAGAGGGCTATACATGTACTCTGCTAGACATGGAGAGGGAGTGCATTTTACAGACAGTGTATTGTGTAGGACACTATACTATCCCGCCAACAAGTACTATACATGTCACAGACCAAGTGAGGGCCTTGCGTGTGATGCATGAGTGGGGTTTGTCTTACAGATATGCAGAAACACCATCAAAGCTGGTTTGGAAATGGCCTTGTATGCCAGACACAGGTCACCTATGATCAGTCTGTATGACACTGAGTACAGGGACAGGGCTTTCAGACTACCTGTATAGGAGAGGTGTTGCAGACCCTGGATTTGCCTGGTCAGGAACCTCTGTGGTCTCTGCAACTGCTGCATTTGCTTGGCAAGGTACATGCCAAAGGAGCCACTGTACTGGGTAATGCATCTGATAAGGGTGCAGTACAGGGTTCTAATGGCCTCCTCGTTCCTGGGTGACAATCGTATTTGTGAGGTGGGCCATGTAGACAGCCTTCCTTACAATGGTGCCAATACGGTGGGAAACTGTCAGGTTGCTACCAAAGTTGGTGCACAAATTGCTTCACACCTGATTGCATGCTCAGTACATTATTACTGTATAATAAGTGTGGATGACATCTGCCACAGCAGGGAGAATGATGCATATTCTGGCATTCAGTTTGTGGCAATGCTTCTTGCACCAGTCATTAATTGGATGAGGGCCTTTTGGGGGATGCTCACATTAGTAGGGGAATGTAAGACAGTGGCCAGCTTGCAAGCATCTGCAAACCTGGTCAGACACAGACCGCTGCTTTTGTCCTGTACCTCAGATATGTATATCTCAAACAGTAGAGGCTCCCAGACTGATCCTTGGGGTACACCGCTTTGGAGGACTCTACTACTAGAGGTGGGTTTCACTACTTTGACCGTGGGTACTATCATTGAGCCAGTTTGCTACCCATCTGGTAACATACAGGTTGATGCCTAGCTGTGTAGGCATATATATCCTGGCCACCTGGGGATTATTGTGAGAGAATTGGGTTAGGTGAAGGTAGGCATTTTTTACCATCTTCCCCTCATCCATGTGTTTGTTGACCACTTCAGAGAAGTTCACCAGGTTTAACAGGCTTGATTTCCTTTTGACAATACCACACTGTGTGGGCTCACGCATTTTGAGGTTGCCAATGGCTCTGTTCATAATGTCCTTCATATAGCCTTCCATGCCCTCGCAGAGCAGGCTAGTTAGGCTGACGTGCATATGATTGGCTGGGTTGGTGGATTGCTCTGTCTTTGTATATAGGGATAACAGTGGCTGCCCTCTGTGCAGATGGGATGACACCAGTGCTCAGACTTTGGTTGACTACAATGCGTAATGGATGTGAGAGATCATGCCTGAGTTCATGTAGGATGCAGCCAGGGATGGTATCAGACCTATGGAGACTTCTGTGTGTTGCCTTTGAAAGGGCATTATGGACCTGCTTCCTGATGATGACAGGATGGGGGCAGGTGTTGTGCATGCACATGTGTACCAATGGGGGTATAGGGGTGATGTTTACACTTCACCTGTCTGCAGCAGGTTGCCTATATCTATGCCATATGTGTATGTGGTGTTATTGACCACCACTACAGAGCAGATTTGTGTGTTGCCTCTGGGATTGCAGACATATGTGTGGAAGGCCTAGTGACTGGCCTTGGTGGATGTGTCCAATTTGCACTCAAAGATAGCCTTAGGGTAACTCACCTGTGACCTTATTTGCTGCAGACCAAGGTGAGATTGCTTCCAATAAGGCATCTGTTCCTTCTTGGCCCTGTCCAGCAATTACTTCTACCTATTATGGTATTTGTGTATTGTTGCTGTCCACCACAGATATTTACCCTACCTTGAGGGAGATGATGCTGTCATGTCAGGTATTGCTGAGTCCATATAGCTATGTAGGTGCTTACATAGTATTGTGGTGTGGGCCTGGATACTGCTACTACTTCCAACTGATGGGACATTGGCTGTAAAGCTACTTCTACCTGCTCTGAGGAGATTTATAGTCATTTGTGTAAAGTTAATTTTGTCTGACCCTGACAAGGGGGAAGGGCAGGAGAGATGGTAACCTGAACAGTGATGGCTATGTGGTCAGATCTTACCAAGGAGGATGACACTGTAGGAGTGCTACAGTTGCTACTCATGCTGGTTATGACCAGGTCAGGATATTTCCACCTGTCATAGGAGTGTTGACTGGCTGATCCACTGCACTGCCACTGACAAAGCCGAGGAATTTCTGTGCATTTATGTTCGGGTGGCATAGGTCATGCACACTATGGTTGGGTAGTTGAAATCACCCAGGAATAGGGTAGACAACTGAATCCTGACAGATTCCAGCAAGTTCCAATAGATGTGGTGGGTGCCCATAGTCATGGTTGGAGGCCTATAGCTAGCTATGATTTGAGTAGGTGTTTTGTCAACTGTTAACTGTACTGGGGATTTCTCCCATGCGTCATACTGTTTGGCCAGCCTGGAGGTGTGTATGATAATGTTTAACACTCCACCTCCTGTGGCATTGCAGCTCTCCATTTGAGGTCTAAATGTATGATGGGATGAGTAACCTGGCAAGGTTAGTGTGCTCTCCACAGCTGCAAAGCAGGTTTCAGTGATTGCACAAATGTCGGCATCCTAAAGGACAAGGTACTCTTGCATTGACATGGGTTTCATGCTAAGACATCTAGCTCCTGTTAGAGCAAGACATCTGCACAAAGGTTCACATCACTGGTGGACAAAGGCCAGAAAATATTGTCACTTTATGAATCTAGCTGAAACACACTTATTTGCCAGCAAAGACGGTGTTGCATTCACAGGTCTACTCCGCAGAATATGACATCTGACAATCAAATGTATGCTATTATGTTATGACTTCAGTTTAATGGGTTGCCAGTGATGTGCCAGACATTATACAACTCTATGAAGAATTGACTATCAATATGAGGCAGACATGTGGTCAGTATGCAAAACTCTGGACAGCTGTCAGGTATGGGCTCAGTATATAACATACAGTTCAACACACACTTCTGCGCCTGTTGACTACTATGCACATACCTTATATAAGTTTCTTACATTTATAAGACAAGCATATGTATCATAGTAGCATTCACAGGTGACATATGAATATTTACAATATCCCAGGTAGCTGGCCTAGCAGTGTCACACTCAGTATCAGACAACAGACACTCCAGTAGTAGTCATACATGAGCTGACCTTTGCTGGGGTGACTCAGGAGGCAGAACTGTGATCCATGTCACTGTAGACAGGGTAAGCAGGAATGGCCATAGGTGCTGGACAGCAGCATGTGAGTCCAGCAGGTTTTGTTGTGACCTAGTGTTTAACTTCCTATTTGCCATTACTGCATCACCCCTTCTGCACTCCATTATAAGCTTATGTGATTGACATACCTGTTATAGTGCTGAAGTTTCCTCAGAAAAATGCCAATGTTTAGGTTTGCGTAGTCGCAGTCTGTCTTTGTGTAGATGGGTTCAGACCTGTGTTGCATAGGCAGGAACTTGTCTTTTGTAGGTAATGCTCATGAGCAGGTGATGGACTGTGCAACAATCAGTGTCTCCCACCTGCTACTTGCATCCAGTGCAGTTGTGTTGTCTTTCCATTAGCCAATGCCACAGCAACACAGTGGTATAATTAAGTCCTTCATGTGGGCCTTGCCCCTTTTCCTTGCTTGTGTGGAGGACATTATGGAGATGTGGGGGCTATAGCTTCACAGACGGTAAGTGGAAATGCTTCTCAGGACAAGACATGTGGAGACAGCCCAACAACATGGGGGACAAAGCTCCAGAAATGGGTACAGGTTGTAAGTATTGCTGTTTACACATAGAGGATTGCTAGATTAATAGGGTTTGTCTTGATATGCATTTTCTGTGCGACTTGATGTCTGACAGTGATTACACACCTCTCAACTGTCCAGGTGCCCACAGACTGCCCAGAGGTTTGCCTATTATGCTTGATCTGTTCCTCAGACAATTTCTGTTTTTGAGAAATCAGTAGGATAATATGAGGATTGTAGTTAGTAAATACTGGCATCCATTAGTGTTTCAGACATCATATCCTTCAGGGATATTATGTTGCAAAAAACCCTGTAACACCAGCAACTGTTGCAGTTTGTAACACCATTATGTGAGATATGTCCCTCTTTTCAACTCCATGTCCCCAAAGTATGTCATGGTTTGTCCAGATGTCTTGTAGTAAGAGGTTCAGAGGTATAGTATATCATTTAGTGACTGCACTCCTGATATCATCCCAGTGACTTAGCAGACTCCTGGAAGTGGTATGCGGCAGTGGCCATAAATATGGTCCCACACCCTGGACATTGTTTGGAAATATGTACAGTTGAGAGTTATGTATGTCTGGCCATTGTTAGCAGACTGCTAAGATTGTGCAGCAGTGTTGTGTGTAAATGTTTGTTGGGCTGAGTAGGGAGAGTAGCAGATGTGAGTGCAAAGTCGTTCTACTCCAGAGTTCATTTGGGGTACTGGTATGTTGCTGTAACTGTGGGCAAATGGTTGTGGGTGGAAAATTTCTCACCAATAACTGCTTGTCCCTACAGTTCTATCCCTGTAGTGCATGATATATTTGGAAATACATGGGTAATTCAACAAAGCTGATCTTGGGTAGTGTTGTGTTGGTCTTACTTTGGTTCAGAAGGTGCTGGGTGAAATGGCTGGCAGCTCTCAGTGTTTTTTCTCTTCTGTTACATGACTGCAGTCATACCTCTCCCCTGTCCATATGCGTGGCTCATATGTTTGGTCTGTTCCCCACAGCAATTGTGGGTTTCTGAGAAATCACTGGGATGATGTGAGCACTGACATCAGTAAATTATGACAATCATTTGCTTCAGACCTGGAATCCATCAGTAATTATATGTTAAATCAAACCATGCTACTCTAACAGACTTCTACGCGTATAGCAGCCATATTTCAAAGATGTCACTATTGTTTGCCCTTCATCCCCCCATTTTGTCAGGCTTTTTGCAGATGTCTTGCAGTAAGCGGTTGAAGAGGTTGTTTATATATATATATATATGTATGTATATATATATATATATATACATATATATATATATATATATATATATATATGTGTGTATATGTGCATACACACACACACATATATAGTTTCATAGTTTCATAGTATAGTACTAGGCTATCTGCCCTGGGGCATTTGTAAGCCTAGCCATAGTGATGTGGCTTTTGCCACCCCATGAAATGGTACAAAAATGTACAGAATAAATTTAGAATACTGTGCCTCTGTCTAATAGTGACACAATGAAGGTCCCCTTATATAATAGAATTAGTTTACTGTGCCCCTGTCTAGCAGTGACACAGATGTGACCCCTGGGTAAACTTACGATCTCCCATCCACTCATCAAGATTTCTCTTGAAGAGAGTCAGTGAGGGGCTCTGCCTAATACGAACTGGGATCTTGTTCCAAAGCATGGGAAGCCTCTGGGTTATGAATCTATCCCTCCAGCATGTCCTATTCATACTTGTGCCAAGGTTAAAGTCTTTAGCTCTCGTGGTCCTGATGGATTTGGATTTTTTGAGGTGGAGCATGTCCATCAGATCCTGATTGGACATGGCCTTGTACATCAGGCAGAGATCACCTCTGAGCAGGCGGTATGCTACTGAATAGAGCTGAAGTTTCTTTAGTCTGGCAAAATAAGACATATGTTGGAGAGCCTTGATCCTCTTGGTGAGGTACTTTTGTGTTCTCTCCAGCTGTTGCAAATGCCGGGTGAGGTACATACCAAATGGGGCATTGTACTCAATCATGGGTCTGATGAGGGAGGAGTATAGGGGTACAATGACATCCTTGGATCTGGATGTGAATCCCTTCATGATGAGGTGTGCAAAGTAGAATGTTTTTCTGACCACTTTGGCAACGTGGGTGTCAAATGAGAGGTCGCTGTCGATTTGGGTCCCTAGGTCTCTGATTACTTTTTCCGTACTCAGTGGGTTGCTGTCTATGTGATAATTTGTGGGTACTTTGTTTTTCCCAAAGGGGATGACTATACATTTTTTGGCATTTAGTTTAAGGCCGTGACTCCGGCACCAGTTGTCCGTTTCTGCAAGGCCTTTTTGTAGGATGTATGTGTCCGCTGGTGTATCGACTATGGCGCCTAGTTTGCAGTCATCTGCGAACTTTGTCAGCCACAGCCCTCCCATGTTTGCTTTAACATCTGAGAAATAAATGCCGAACAAGAGGGGCCCGAGGCCAGATCCCTGTGGGACACCACTTGTGACTGGCTTTGAGTCTGACATTGCTCCAGCGATTTTAACTTTATGGGTTCTGTCCTTTAGCCAGTTTGCAACCCATCTAGTGACATAAGGGCTTACGTTTAAGCTGTTGAGCTTATCTATGATGCCTGAGTGAGGTATTGTGTCGAAGGCCTTAGCCAAGTCCAGGTAGGCTGTATGGACTGCTTTGCCCTCATCAATGGCTCTAGTGACTGTTTTGAAAAAGTCAACCAGGTTCAAAAGGCAGGATCTACCCTTTACAAAGCCGAACTGGGTTGGGTCAAGTGTCTGTAGGTCCCCTATGTCTCTGTTTATGAGTTCATAATGATTCTTTCCATAGCTTTGCAGACCAGGCTGGTTAAGCTTATGGGGCGGTAGTTTCCAGGGTCTGTAGAGGCGCCCCCTTTGTGGAGTGGGACCACTGTTGCTGTACGCCAGTGTTCAGGTACATATCCCGAAGTAAGGCTAAGGTTAAATAGCATTTTTATGTGTGGGTTTAGCTCCTCATGGAGTTCATGTAACACGCAACCCGGGATACCGTCAGGTCCCATTGATGCTGTGTTTTTAGCTTTGTTTAGGGCGGTTCTCACTTGGACATCTGAGATGACAGGGAGATTACATTCAGCTGGGATAAGTATTTCATCTTTTGGGGGTGAGGGAGAGGAGAAATTTGCACTGAACCTGTCAGCCAGAATGTTGGCAATATCTGTGGGTTCAGTGTATTTTTTGTTGTTGTGAACCAACTCTGAGCATATCTGAGGGTTTCCGCCCAGGTTTCTAACATAGCTGAAGAAGGCTTTGTAAAACAAACCAGGTAAAACGAAAAAAAGCGGACGAAACCAATGAGAGGATAGCCACCAGATTTATTTAGCGTAGCGTTAATCCTTGAATATGTTTAAAACACGCTTTCGGTGAAGGCTATGCTCCACCTTCCTCAGAATACAAAATTTCAAATATCAAATACACAACTTTTAATACATTTTAAACAACAGTTAAAACACGTCACTTCCTTTTGCTTAGACTAACCACGAACACCTGGAGTTCATTTACTAGTAATTTGTGTACTAAATAAATAAACATATGTCACAGTTACATTGAAAATGTATGTTTACCTTTAGTTTAAAAGTGAAATAAGAATAAACCCAAAGATAAGAATAAAAATAAAATATTAATAACGAACACGCCTATACTATAATGTTGAACTAGGACGTGCTCTTATTTACTATTTTATGAATACATGCAGCAGCCGAAAAATACAAATTTGCGTTAAGGCATAAAGGCAGAAAGGCAACGGCTTTCGTTAGTGTCTCTCTAGTTCCTTTTAAAAATACTTTAATTAACAATAAATATTTGTTGTAAAAGTGTAACAAATATTAATATAATAAAATATAATGAAATATAATGAAATATAATAAAATAAAAATATAAATATATAATATATCAGTGCCTTCTTAGTTTAGTTTATGAGGATGTATGAATTCTTATAAAATCATTTGTTAAAAATCTTTCTATTTTTCACTATTCAAAATTGATTTACATTAATTGGAATATAGTTAATAAACTAATCGCTTTTCTTAAAAAAGTATATTGGTATGTATATATTACAATATATGTTGTTAATGCAATTGTCAATTTTTCAATTTAAAATAGTTGGTTATAAATTCTTTATTACATTTACCCAGCAATTGTAAAGAAAAGTAAATATATGTGTTATGTGTATATATATATATTTTAATATGTTGATAAATAAATAAATCTAATCAAATTGTCCATTATGTATTTTTATTATTATTATTATTATTAATGTTTTCATTTTATGATTAAATGTGTGTGTAATAATTAATACTAAACATACTAATAGACATTACATTTATAAAATAGGAATTAAAAATAATAAATAATAATATAAATTAGATTATATAATCTAAAAGTTATTACTTCTTTTAAAAATACCAATATATAGACAATGTTGTTTATGGTAAATGTTTCTTAAACCCTTTTAAGGGCTAATAATTTAAGAATACATTTAATTGATATAAAATCATTTAGGCCTGGATAGGCACTTGCATTAGTTCTAATTTGCCACATTAACTCATCTAGCTCAAGAGTTAACTGCCATGGTCCACCTCTTGGGTCATGTGTTCTTTGGTGTAAAATAATAAACTTAAAATTGTGGTTACAATGCTCCAATATGTGTTTTGCTAATGCATTATTAGTGTCCTGCTTAGTGATAGCGTACTTGTGTTCATAAACCTTTGCTTAATTTTTCTCTCTGTTTTACCTATGTAGAAAACATTGCATTGCTCACATAATGCTGCATATACTATCCCTTTACTCTCACAATTATATCTTTTATTAATCTTGTATCTCACTTCCTTGATAACAACCTCTTTAGTTACTAAAATTGAGGAGCATTGTGTGCACGCACCACATTTATACATGCCTTTAGATGAATTAAAAGAGGGTTCATACTTTTTCTCAAGCAACATTTTCAAATTACTATTTCTTCTATATGTAATTTTGAGTTCTGGGCCTAACTTGTTGTGTAATACTAAATGAACTCCAGGTGTTCGTGGTTAGTCTAAGCAAAGGGAAGTGACGTGTTTTAACTGTTGTTTAAAATGTATTAAAAGTTGTGTATTTGATATTTGAAATTTTGTATTCTGAGGAAGGTGGAGCATAGTCTTCACCGAAAGCGTGTTTTAAACATATTCAAGGATTAACGCTATGCTAAATAAACCTGGTGGCTATCCTCTCATTAGTTTCGTCCGCTTTTTTTCGTTTTACCTGAAGAAGGCTTTGTGGTTATCTTTAGTGTCCTTAGCGATTTTTCTCTCAAAGTTGGCATTGGATGTTTTTATGAGAGAACGTAGTTTTCTGCTAATGTTGATCAGAGATGTCTTCCCTTCATGGGATTTTGCTCTGACGTGCAGTAGCTTCCTTCTTTTGTTATACAATTTGTTAATGGCTGAGGTCCACCAGACAGGACGCTTGCCTTTGGTGGAGAGGGACTTGGATTTATTTGGGATTGCATGATCCATGCATTCTTGGAGATGTCCATAGAAAGCATGTGTGAAGGATTCGGCATTGTGGGATGTGGTATCCACTGGCACAGTGGGCTTAAAGGATACCATCTCAGTCTTAAGAAGAGTGAAGTCTGCTTTTGAGAAGTTTTTCACTGTGGTCTTTTGTGCTGGGGGTGGAGGTGGGATATGTATATCCAGGGTGATTAGTTTGTGGTCAGATCTCACTAGTGAGGGGTATACTTCCGGTGTGGAGCATTTTGTCCCCATGTTTGTGATGATCAGGTCTAGTATATTATCTCCCCTAGTGGGAGAGGTGACTAGTTGTTCCAGTGCATTTGAATTTATGAATTCCAGGAACCTTTGGGCTAGGGTATTAGGGCTAGAATAATGTACCCAATCTATGTTTGGGTAGTTGAAGCCTCCCAGTATGATGGTATTTTGTGATACATTCATATCCTCCAATGTTTTCAGGAAGGCTGAGTGGGGTTCTTGAGATTGGGAGGGTGGTCTGTAACATGCTACCAGTTGTATAGCAGTTTCGCCTATGGTTAGTTGCATCTGTATGGTCTCTGATGCTTCATGTGTTGCTACTAACCTGGAGGTGTGGGTGTCCTTGATGAATATGGACACTCCCCCTCCCTTTGTGGTTCGGCCCGGGTTTTGGGGCCGAAAAGCATGATACAAGGTATAGCCTGGTAGTGTTGGGGTGCTCTCAGGAGCCTTGAGCCAGGTTTCAGTTACTGCACAGACGTCGATGTTCTCCATGCTGAGGAGTGCATCAAGTGCCTGCATCTTGAGATTTAGACTTCTGGCATTGATATATATATATATATACATATATATGATATATATATATATATATATATATATATATATATATATATATATATATATATATACACACACACACACACATACACACACACACACACATATATATATATATATATATTATATATGTATATATGTATATATGTATATATATATATATATATATATATATATATATATGTGTCTGTGTAGATATATATATATATATATATATATGCATACATACACACACACATATATACATATTTGTATTTATATATATACATATGTATGTATATAAGAGTACTACGGATATATATTTTTCCCTTATGTTAAATGACTGTAGTGCATGATATGGTTGTAAAAACATTACAAATTTCTACAGCTCAGATGGTGTAGAGATACGTTGCTGTGATTGTTCAAGTCTTGGTAGTGATGACTTTTTTTTTCACTCATGTTAAATTACCATAATGCATGATATATTTGTAAAAGCATTTCAAATCCTTGCAGCTCTGATGGTGTAGTGGTACGTTGCTGTGATTGTAGTGCACAGCTTCCAGGGTTTGAAACTTGACAGGGCTGATTAATTTATTGCTGTTCAGAACAAGTGCTGATGGAGATAGAGTGATTAAGGCACTTTTAAGGAGTTGTAAGTAGGTTTGTATGGTTTTATGTGAAACTAAGTGATGCTAACAGATGGTAAGTCCTCTTAGCTTCACTTAGCACCGCTTACATCCACGCTAATTTTAATTAAAGAAAAGAAAAGAAAAAAAGGTGATAGGAAAATGGTGAAATGGGGGTACGCAGGGGGTAAATCATTAGGAAAACCAGTTAGGGATGTGCAGGACTGGTGTAGGAAAGGACCAAAGCTCTATATTTCTTCTGCAGCAACAGCTATGAATAATGGGTAGAATTTGGAATTTAGAGCCTCACACCCTACAAGGAGGGATGTTGACGACAGACATTTGTAGAATAATTTGTGGGTAGACTGATTAATTTCACTGTACATGGGGAAAACTGTACAGCTACATATGGGGCAATATTTTTTTGTGGGACAAAGGCACCTTTTTTTTTAGGTGAGAGTGGGATGTTGGGGAGGGGCTGTAGGTATGTTTGGGGAGGTAGATTGTGTAGGATAGGTAGTATTTACAGACAGACAAGACACACAAGAGCAGATGGGGCAGTACATGACACGTGAGGGATAGTAAACACCTTGGATGGGGAGGGTGGTTGGGAATCAGAGGCCCATGAGCCCCCAAATGGATACAGTGGGACTGAGGTCCCCACCCATGGGCAGTCACCACTGCACCTTCACGGCCCTGAAGGTGGCTGTGTTGGGGCTGGACAAAAGGGGTGGCCTGCCCCTCAAGGTGCACCAGGTCGCCCTCCATCTGGCGCAGCTGCCCACCCAACTCAGAGTGGATGATGCTGCGCACTATACCCTGGAACATTCTGCGGGTGATGGGCTCCTCTCTGTGTCTGCACCCAGAGGGGGTACGGGCTCTGTCCCCTGAGGCGGTTCCACCTGAAGGTGTTGCAGGACCAGCACAGGAGGATGTTTCAGGTTGGGTCCTAGACATGCTGGGGGCCAGTGCCATTGCCAGATGGGGTGGGACAGGAGGATCTTCTGGGATCTGCCTTCCCAAATGTTCTATGGTGATGTGGTTTTCTCAGATATATTGGTTAGTCATGAGCAACACATTTCAAAATTAGTCATAACGGCATGCGTGTGTGTTCCAATTAACCCAAACCAACAGATCTGAAACAGTTGCATACCAAACAGAACACATACATGAATGGAACAACAGTAAGCATTTTAACAGCATGTAAGTTACATTGATGGCAACAGGCCACCAATAATGATACTTGAACAAGGTATGTTAATATACAACCAATGAAATATATGAACAATAATAGAACACATGTCCCAACAATAGGTTTTGAGAACAACATAGCTGTAGTATATGAATAATAATTACTGATGCAGATGACAGGTGGGGGGAGAGAAAAAAGTCGATTAACAACTGTATCAGCTTCTATTTTTCACAACAGTACTGCTCAATACTCTACAGGTTTGCCCTCACTTTACATCTACCAATGGCCCATAGCTTCTGTGGCACATACATACCTGTTAGACTGTCAACTTGTAATGGTATGGGTCACACTGGGTGAACTGTGGCTACTTTACTGTATTGGACTTGTACATGGCAGGGTTACATACTTGACAAAGAAGGGGTGCCCTGCAATAATGTTGTGTGAGTCTGTTACTGGCATAGTTCACCTGGATTCCTTTGCTAAGGTGATTGGCAGCAGTGACCACTAGCCATGACAGCATGACACTTGAGAGACATGTATCGGGAAGAGGGCATGGTGTACGTACCTATCCTGCTGTCATTTGCAGGCATGGGGTTGGACAGTGGGACAATTGTACATGGTGTATTGTTATACCCCTCAAACAGCTACTACAAATATTTCATTACCTGTAAGACCTGTGGAGAAAATATCTGTTACCACTACCTGACTGTTTCTACAAATATTCAAGATTTCTTGAGTGTATACATGCACATCTCTGAGTACCACTTATTGGATTCAAACCATGTCTGGGTGTGCTAAAATGAACTACAAGGCTGTTTCTCATCACACTGAGCTACTGGGGAACTGCTGTCTCTTGTTTGACTGTTTTTTGCCTAATAAACTGTGGGTTAGACAGTCTGACCTTGTAATCCTGAGATTCATGCATGACAATGTTCTGTGAAGGAATCCTTTGAAATGATATGATATGGAAATCAAAGGTTAACACAAGGCACTGCAGCAGGGGACACACTAATACATTTGACATTAGTATTCAGGGTATGGATCTTAGTGCATAACATATGTCATATTTCATGTATATCTTGATTTACATCTCCATAATCTGTTGTTTTGCATACTAACTGACTCTCAGAACAACCTCTGTTAATTCATGCCATCAAAGCCATATTTTATGTGCAGAACATGTACACATTCTATTTCTACAACAATATACCAGAATAAACACAATTGGTGGTTTAGGTTTTTGTTGTAGTTATATGACACAGTGCTCTACTACTGCATATACTATACATGACTATTAGTCTGGCAAACTTTTCTTTAAAAGTTAGACACAGAACACTGTAAACAATTTACTCTTTATTTACTTCACTATATACTGCAAGGTAGATCTGTATTCACCAGCATTTTGGCTCAAATTTGTCAGTCTGCCTGTAAGGAGCTCAGCATAGCTAGCCCTCTCGGCTGCAGCTGTAGGGGAAGAAAACACCATTTTGCATACCTATCACATACTCAGGATAGAGTCTGATACAGCTATATCTGGGATACTTACAAACTGCTGGAGCATGGTTGTCCCAAGTGTCTTGGATCCACTGGGCCAAGAGCACCCCCTTCCTCTGCATTAGGTTAGCATAGTGGTGCTATACCTGCTCACCAGTTTGGAGGATGCCAGTGGCACTGGTGAGATCATGTGCCAAATGGTCCCAGGCCTCTGCTTTATACTGTGAGCCCTGGCACTTGCCCTGCAGCAGTCTGTTGTCATGGTTTGTTACAAGGAGCCCAGCTATTACTCTGGACTCCAAAATGTCCCAGCACTGTGCCTGAAAGCACAAGCCCTCACCAACACCTGACACAGTTCCTACTCAGAGCAAGCTACAAGAGATTTTGGCTGTATTCCAACCTACGTCATTTAAATAAGGCTATATTCTCCCCCTATGCTGTCATTGGACCAGTTTGAAAATGCTGAGCTCAGCTAAACAGTGCGCAAACCCGCTAATCCGATTTGAGCAGTGCTTAAAGGGGTAATTGCTGAGCACTGCTTAACAGTGTGCAAATCCACTTAGCTGATGTGACTGCTTAGCATTTAAGTCTAAGCAATGCTTAAACTAGCTAGGCATAGCTGAGAACTGCTAACCATTGCTCACTTTTCATTTTTAGGAACTATCAGAATAATGACTTAATTAATCATCACTGATATATTAGAAAGTGTATATGACTTACTTTACATGACGTCCCTCTCTGTGCTTTCATTACATTACCATGGGGTGTGACTATACTGTATGGGTCACTTGTGTATACATGGGTGATTTCACATGTTATATGCACTCACACTTCCATTTTAGACAGCTACACTACTCTGGTTGACAAATATCAATTACTACATAATTTAAAATAAAAATAATAATTTTAACACTGCTTTCCTATGTAAAAATAAAGTGCCTGCCATGGTACTCAAACCATGAATGCCTGCATGCAAAGCCAGGACTCAAACCACTACAGTATCGCAGCATTAGGATTTTAGATGTATATTTTTATGTATCTCCTATGGGATGTTTAAGCAATGTTGAGCAGAGGGCCATACTGTGTACACCCGCTCAGCTATGCTTAAACATACCTGAGAATAGAAAAAAAAATGATAAACCCACTTTGTTTACATGTATCTGTAATCCTTGCCAGTCACAGTAAGGGAGATAGTAAGGGGACACATAGGGACAGATTTTAAATAATGCTCTTACAAACTTAGAAAAGCGTGACTGTGGTTTTCTAGCAAATCACTGGCAAATCACTTGGGGTTTAAGTCAGAGCATAATGACAGACATTTGGGTTTCAGACTTCACACCCTTCAGGAAATCTGTGCTAATGCAAATCTAGTTATTCTATCAACTTTCTAAGTTTGTAAGAGCAATATTTAAAATGTGTCCCTATTTCTGGGCCTTTGTCCCCACCATTATTTATGGCTTTGTACAGATTTCTTGCCCTAGAAGGTTGAGAGGTATGTGAGGCAGACATCTGGGCATTCTGCGGAAACCTGTACAGTTGAGGGGTATGGCCGTATGGCTCTTTTGCAATGCAGTGGGTGTGTGAGAGTACCTGTCACAAACCCCCTGCATTGCTTCCTATTGGGATATCTGCTTTCAGTGTCGGCAGACATTGAAATCACTTGAAAAATGCTGTATGGCACTTTGACAATGCAGGGGGGGGGTGACAGTACCTGTCACAAACCCCCCTGCATTGCTTCCTATCCAGACTTCCTGCTTTCAGTGTCCACGGACACTGAAAGCACTTGCAAAGTGCCATACTGCACTTTGAAAATGCAGGGTGTGTGTGATAGAACCTGTCACACACCCCCTGCATTACTGTCTTAATCCCCTATCCATTTCAGTGTTCGAGGACACTGTTTAACTATTTGTTTGATGTCAGTGTCCATGGACAATGAAATGCTTTTAAAAAGTGCCATATGGCATTTTCTGAGTGCAGGGGGCATGTTAAATGAGTGAGCACTACTCAAACACACCCCCTGCACTCAGTAATGTTTGTGTACATTTAGCCTTAGCAGCAGCACACCTTCATGAATATGCAAGGTGCGCTGCTGTTAAAGCTAAGGGTAAATGGACACAGTTCACTCCGTGCAGGAATAGCACTATTCCTGCACAAAGTTTATTGAATCCTGGGTAAACTACATAATGGTGAACAACAACTATATTGCTACATTGCATGGACTCTGTGGTTTCAGTCTGTTTCTGGCCAAAGACCAGACAGCCTAATGTACACTTTACATTGTGAAAGTAGATATATTGAAAACAGGTCACAATTTCAAAATTCAGAATAAAAATTCTACTCTGACCTGTCAGCACTTTAGTCAGAAATAGTCTAAAACCAGACTCCATGGTTCTGTTTCCTCTGGTATGTCCTAGATTGTTGGGGACAATAAATGCTGGTTTCTGAGTTTGAATCAAATAACACACATGCACTTAGGCTACTGACTTTGCTACTTAAATCTGCATTATGAGTTTTCAGTCCAACTAATACTTCAATTGTAGGAAATAATATTGAAATAAAAGGTTTACTATCATTTTGTCGTTCTCACTGCAAGCGAATTATCATTTATATGAACCACATAAATGAACATTCACTGCAACGAACAACAAAAAAAGTCAAACGTGGAAGCGGTGAATGAATTCAACAGAATTTGAACAGTCACCATACTTCTGCAAATGTGATTACTGTGCAACGCAGAGTGAAGAACATGTTTGCAAGGGGCTGCGCCCCCCCACCCCCTGCTACTTAGATATACAACCTCCGAGATCATACTAGGGAAAGGGTACATTTCCCGATCCTCACTACAGTGTGATCTGCATGAAAATATAGAAAGTCACAACAGAAAATGCTGTATTGCATTTGCTGTTGTGCATTTCTACATTTTTGCATTCGTTCTTCCGATTCTCCCAAATGGATCAATTTGAACTATTGTGACTCACATAGAGTCTGATTGTCCATTTGATAGTAAACTGAAATAAGATGCAAATTTACATGTAATCATTTTGGGTTGTAGAAAAGTACAGTTGTTTAAGTAAATTTACTATAACAGTGGATGTTCAAATGATCTCTGCTGCAGTGGTCTACACTACACAATTTATATATCTTGCCAAACTTCAGGGCACCTTTCTGTCACCCAAACCATTTGCTTGAGCTGAGTTGGCTAAAAAGACAGATCTTCAGAGCTTTCATGCCAGATGACAGAGAAAGGCTGAGCCCTGAGAAGACATTGTTAAGAAAAAAAAACAAAACAAAACAACAAATGCCCAAACAAGGAAAAAAACACACCAAAAGACAAGGGCGGTGGGGGTGGATGGAGGGAGTGCCTACACCACCACTGATCATTTGAACATTTACTGCCATTGTAAATTTATTTACACAACTATACTGTGTTCTTCATATTGATCACTGCTTTGATAGACTAAGCTATGTGGGTGGATTACTGTAGCTTAGAACAACTTGGGGGTAGAAGGCCTTGAGAATGGTCCTAGCAAAACTTGACCTAGACCTGGAGAAGGAATCTGGGTTGTTGTGCTTTGTAAAAGTATGTACAGAGGACCAAGTTGCTGCTTCTAGAATACTTCCATAATTCAACCCCCCCTCAAAAAATACACAGATGAAACCAAGGCATGATAGAATATGGCTTGAACCTCCCTGGAATAGTTTTGCTGTAGTGGGAATAACAAAAGGCAATAGCCCAAGATATCCATTTGGAAATAAGTCTGCTTTGACACTGGTTGTCACTTCTCCTTACCTTAACAAGAAATGAACAACTGAGCAGACGTTCTGAAAATTTTTGTAATGTCGAGATAGAGCATGGTCTGTGGACATCCAAGGTATGAAGTATCCTTTCTCCCTCATGCTGGGTCTCGGGGAATAACACAGGTATATGGATATTTTGGCTTTAAGTAAATCTGAATGCCACTTAAAGCTTAGAAGAAAGATAAGATCTCAAGGAAACCCTGTCCTGTGGAAAATGAAATAAGTTTGACCTGCCATAAGAGCTTACAATTCAGATATTCTTCTTGTAGAGATAACCTCAAGTCAGCCAGATGAGATGGTTCAAATGGAGCAAGTGTTAGCTTCTCTAACAAAAATTAATGTCCCAAGGAAGAGCCACTCCTTTTCTTGGATGTCTCTTATGTAAAACCCCTTTAAAAATATGTTGACATGGGAATGCCTTGAAAAAGGGGGCTCCATGGGCAGACATGCTGAAATTGCAAACAAGTGAACCTTGATAGAGGAGTAAGACAGGGAAATAGAAAAGCGACTGACAAATATTGTAAAACAAGTGAAACACTACTCTGAATGGGTTCAGGTTATGCTTTTGGCACCAACTAGAAAACATTTTCCATTTCTTAATATATGATTTTCCAGTAAAGGGCTTTCTTGCCCCCATTGGTACCGTCTGCACATCCTCAGTAAACAAGTGCCTAAAAGGCAGTAAGACCCTAAGATCCAGTCAGTCAGTTAAAGTTGTTTGGGGTTGGAATGTATACAATGTCCCTGTTCTTTTTTTTTTTTTAAACAAGAAACATCTTTATTAAATTATCATTGTATAAATGAAGACAAACTATATTGACATACTTTTAGTTGCAAACATTATACATCACTTATAATCTATCCAGTCATTGTCTGTCAAACATTACATAGCTCATTCAATTCCTGCCTTCCCTTAAACCTCATTCCTCCTTTAAAACATTATTTTGCATGCATTCTTCCCTCTATTCCTATTTTTTCCATGTCATTTGTTCCTACCCTTTACTAAAGCTCCCACTTCCAGTTGTGTTATCTGTGCTACTTATTCACTACTTCTAGTGCAGCTTGTTCAGACTTTGATTTCCGTTTTTCTAGAAAATGCTTTTTGTAGCAGTCACCAAAATTAAACTCAACAAGGCCTTACTATATCTAGGCATTTAGCAAGTCCAATTCTGTATCATAGATCAGAAAAATCATTTACTTAGTTACACCAGTTTGCTCACCCGGTATTTCTGATAGAGTAGTTTGCTGGGAATTTTTAAAATCTGCCATCTCATTATAATCCAAAATATGTTCCCAATTACCTCTTTCTTTTCTGTTTTTGTGTGACTAGATCCAGTCTATGAGAAAACTTGTAGCAACTGCCCTTGACCAATTCCAAAAGAAGGGATAAACACTGTTGTCTGGGCCAGAAGGAAGTCACAACAATGATCTTAGGGGATTCCTTCTGAAACTTCAGGATTACCTTAAATATCAGAAAGGGTAGAAAAGCGTACAGGAATATTCCTATCCAAGGAAAGGAAAAGGCATCTATCTTCCAGGCATACCTCTTAACCTCTTAGAACAAAAAAATCTGGCAAAACCATAAATAAAAGTGGGACAAAGACCCAAAAATTGGGACAAATTTTAAATATTGCTCTTACAAACTTAGAAAGTTGATGGAATAACCGGTTTTGCATTAGCATGAATTTTTCTAAAGGGTATGAAGTCTGAAACTGAAATGTCCAAAACTATTTTCTAACTTCATTCTTTAAAGATTTGTCACTAATTTGCCAGAAAAACACAATTTTATGAAAAACGGGCCAAAAATATTAGGCAAAAATCTGGACATTCTGCGAAAATCTGTACAGTTGAGATGTATGCTTCCAGGCCTCTTGCATGAAGTCTTGGAGAATAATTTTGCCAGCTGATTGTTCATTGGGAGAGCAAAAAGGTCTACTTGAGGAATTCCCCACAGATGGATGAGATCTTGGAAGACCCCTGATCTAGTTTCCATTCATGAAGTTCTGCCTTTGTCTTGCCCGGCTTGTCTGCCACACAGTTTTGCTCTGACAGAATGTAGGAAGTAGAGTGAGATACTACTGTAAAGCTATATCCCATAATGACATGCCTAGTCTGCAAAGGTGGTAAGACCTGGTTATCCCTTGCTTTTTTATGTACCACATCACTGTGGTACTGTCCGTAACAACTTGAACTGGTCCTGGGGACTAAAGGTGATTTAGAAAGTTGAGTGCCTTCATAAGGGCAAACTTCTCCTTTACAATTATGTCTTGTCTGTCTTTGTCATCCTCCTTTACATTTATATGGTTATGGCTTGTGTTTATTGCCCCAGATACCTTGCACTTTTATCCCCCTAGCAAAATGCAAGGTAACTGTGGCGAATGACTGTTTTGGAATAGCAGGAGAAGAGAGGGAGAGACCTGGATTCAAGGTACTAGATGTCTCCACCAAGTGATTTCTCTTCTCACACATCCCAGAACTGGAATCTAAAAATATAACAGGTGCTGGTGCTGGGACCAAAGAGACTTTAGATACCATTGTATCTTTCTCATGTGGAGTCTTGCCAGGGGTAGCAAGAGAGTCACAGATGCCATGAGACTCAGAATCCTGAGGTATTCCCTCCCTTGCCCTTAAAAAGGACCAAAACAATCAAAGAAGATATTGCTAACCCCCAGTCCATACTAGCTGTATGTGTAAAACCACAGGGATCAGAGGAAAAAACCTGGAATAGATCTAAATGTAGATATATTTTTTTCCTGTGGAATAAAAGCTCTTTGTACCGAGGTTCTCTTGGAATCCAAGCCTGCACATGACATCTCTCACCAAACAGAGAGATTCCTGACACTTTGAAAAAGAGTCTGCATAGATAAGCAAGACAGGTA
This sequence comes from Protopterus annectens, assembly GCF_019279795.1. Classification (NCBI taxonomy): domain Eukaryota; kingdom Metazoa; phylum Chordata; order Ceratodontiformes; family Protopteridae; genus Protopterus; species Protopterus annectens. The sequence goes on along the minus strand of NC_056731.1, from coordinate 1,871,081,001 downwards.
AATATGGAAAAACCTGGATACCATGTAGCCTGCAATATGCTATAACTGGAGCTAGACATTTTGTGAACACTCTTGAAGCAGTGGATAGCCCACAGTGTAAGGCAAAGTACAGATCATGTGATCCAGATACATAAAACCTTAAGAAACATCTGAAGCTTTAATGGGTAGGAAAGTAATGATAAACATCTTTTAATTCTAAGGTTATAAAAATCTCGAATGGGGAAGAAGGGGTAAGAGATTATGTTGTGAAAGGATCTTGCATTTGGGCACTATCACAAACTGGTTTAAGAAAAAGGTCCATAAACTGATCTCCAGACATGTTCTTTTTTGGCATCAGATACATTGTTGAATGAAAACCTTTTCCCCACTGGGAAAAAGGCACTATTTCTATTACCCCCAATAAAGCATGTGCTGTAGGACAGGAGAGAACAGAGGGCTTTGGTCTGGGGATGTGGAATAATTCCCTGCAATGGAGGGGGATCTCTTCTCATTGAGTCAATCTCAACACTTATTTGTCTGAAACAACTTGTTGCCAAAGAGACAGAAATGGAGAATCTGACTTTCTGGAAGGAATAAGAGACTGCCAGGGTGGGAGGTGGGCAAGGCCTCTTACATATTCTTCTGACTATCCTGTGTTCTGGGGGAACCTCCCCACTGTTGTTTTTAATGTCTGCTTACTGGCACATAGCTGAGACTGTTTGTTTTGTTTCGTTTCATGCAGCAGTTGGACAAGGGACCAAAATAACCTTTGGAAAATTTAGAGAGGGAGGGATAAAAATATCTGAGAGATTCCCTACACATCAGTTTAACCCTCTCATCACATTCTTGATAACCTTTGCAGCAGTGAGACCAAAATCTCCATCCAAAGGTGAATGTAAAAGCTCAATTTTACATCATCTAGGAGGTTCTGAGAATGAAGCCAGGCAAACCTCCTTAACACAGTACCAGTGGCAACCTGACTGGATGTAGGTATCAACAGTCATAAACACACTTTAAGGGACTAGTGACCTGAAAAATAAAAGGAACCAAACCACACAAAGCAGATTTTTCCTCACAGGGAGGAATCACAGATAAAACATTCCTCATATTTTCAGTAAACGTTAACATATGAGCCTGACAACTTAAAATTATAAAAATTAAAGTTGCAGAAGCAAACACTCCCCCAAATTTAGAAATTGCTTTACCATCCTTACCAAAAGGGGAAGAGTTAGAGTTAAAATGTCTGGCAGCAGATGGATTAACTATAGCTGTTGGGTCATGTTTGGGAAGAGTGTATAAAAACTTAAAAGAGTAAGGAACTTTATATATTCTATTTGCATTTTTATGGACAGTAGGCTGGGTATCTGGAACATTGCAGACAGTGACACACACTTCCTCCAGAGCTGACAGAACTCGGGACATGATAAAACTTCTGGAAATTCCTTCTGTAACAGCTGATAGTATTTTCTGGGGGACTGAGAAAACTCAGTGTTCTTCCACTGAATACACTTGCACATTCCGGAAACAGTCACGGAGAAAGATAATTACTGATAAGGAGATTCAGGTGACATGCTCTCCACAGAGTCTGAATAAGAATTCTGAGGGAAAAAATGTAACTGTTCCAACACATTCATCTTTGGATTTAATTTCTTGAATCTTTTCAGGAAAAGAGGAAACAGAAACTACCTGATAAGAAAGGCCAGGAGCCTGTACAAGACCCTGAGCTGGACTTAATAAACTACTCCTGTTTGGTGAAACTGGAGCAGGAGAAACTATAAGTTTAGCTTTATGTTTCTTTTTGACTGGAAAATTAAGGCAAAGACATTTTTCATGGCAGCAACAGCTTCCTTTGAGGTGGGCACACCATTCTGGTAAAGCAGGGGCACTTTCCCTCCCCCCTTCTTGCAACACTAACAAAAGTGGTTCTCTCTTTCCCACTAAGGGGAGCCCAATAGCTACAGGGGACATCACTAACCCCCAGTGCACAGTGGCTGTATTTGCCATATGGAGGGATCTAGGGAAAAGGAGAGTGGTCTGAGGAGCCAGATTGGCCAAAGCAGAGTCTCACATTTGCATCTGGGGCAAATTACTAGCCTGCTGTGTTGGCAAACACCGTTACTTAATTATCACTGAAGACATAGGCAAAGATACATTTATATAAAAGAAACAAACCATGTGACTTCTACTACCTAAGAATTATGAGTAAGGATCTTTGAGATAGAACAAAATATTTATTTACAATTATTCAGATAAAAATGTGTTGCCTGAGCAGCTCTAAACACTGCAAAATATTGTTTTTTGTGGCCCAAACCACCACACCTCCCAAGCACTGGTGTATTATAACCCCACTACACCTCCCATGCACTGGTGCATTATAACCCCACCACATCTGCCATCCACTGGTGTATTATAACCCCACCACACCTCCCGTGCACTGGTGTATTATAACCCTACCACACCTCCCATGCACTGGTGTATTATAACCCCACCACACCTCCGATGCACTGGTGTATAATAACCCTACCATATCTCCCATGCACTGGTATATTATAACCCCCCCACACCTCCCGTGCACTGGTGTATTATAACCCCACCACACCTCTCGTGCACTAGTGCATTATATATAACCTCACCACACCTCCCGTGCATTGGTGTATTATAACCCCACTGCACCTCCCATGCACTAGTGTATTATAACCCCACCAAACCTCCCGTGCACTGATGTTCTATAACCTCGCCCCACCTCCCATGCACTGGTGTATTTTAATCTCACCACACCTCCTGTGCACTGGTGTTTTATAACCCCGCCACACCTCCTGTGCACTGGTGTAGTATAACCCCAGCACACCTCCCATGCGCTAGTGTATTATAACCCTGCTACAACTCCTATGCACTAGTGTATTATAACCCCACCACACCTCCTGTGCACTGGTGTATTATAACCCCACCACACCTCCCGTGCACTAGTGTATTATAACCCCACCACACTTCCTGTGCACTGGTGTATTATAACCCCTCTGTACCTCCTATGCACTACTGTATTATAACCTCGCCACACCTCCCGTTCACTGGTGTATTATGACCTCACCACACCTCCTGTGCACTGGTGTATTATAACCTCACCACACCTCCCGTGCACTAGTGTATTATAACCCCACCAAACTTCCTGCGCACTGGTGTATTATAACCCCACAGCACCTCCCATGCACTACTGTATTATAACCCTGCCACACCTCCCGTGTACTGGTGTATTATGACCTCAACACACCTCCTGTGCACTGGGGTATTATAACCCCACCACACCTCCCATGCACTAGTGTATTATAACCCCGCCACACATCCCATGCACTAGTGCATTATTTATTATCTCACCACACTTCCCGTGCACTGGTGTATTATAACCCCACCACACCTCCCGTACACTGGTGTACCATAACCCTACCACACCTCCCGTGCACTGGTATATTATAACCCTGCCACACCTCCTGTGCACTGGTGTATTATAACCCCACCACACCTCCTGTGTACTAGTGCATTATAAACCCACCACACCTCCCGTGCACTGGTATATTATAACTTCACCACATGTCCTGTGCACTGGTGTTTTATAACCCCGCCACACCTCCCATACACTGGTGTAGCATAACCCCAGCACACCTCCAGTGCACTAATGTATTATAAGCCTGCCACACCTCCCATGCACTGGTGTATTATAACCCCACCACACCTCCTGTGCACTGGTGTATTATAACCCTGCCACACCTCCCATGCACTGGTGTATTATAACTCTATCACACCTTCTGTGTACTAGAGCATTATAACCCCACCACACCTTCCCTTGCACTGGTGTATTATAACTTCACCACATATCCTGTGCACTGGTGTTTTATAACCCCACCACATCTCCCGTGCACTGGTGTAGTATAACCCCGGCACACCTCCAGTGCACTAGTGTATTATAACCCTGCCACACCTCCCATGCACTGGTGTATTATAACCTCAATGCACTAGTGCACTGGAGGTGTGCTGGGGTTATACTACACCGTGTACTGGTGTGCCATAACCCCACCACACCTCCTGCGCACTGGTGTATTATAACCCTGCCATACCTCCCATGCAGTGGTGTATTATAATCACGTAAAGATGCTGCTTCACAATAAAAAAGATCCGGTTTCCTAATAGGATGAACTTGTACAAAAAGGCCTCCTGCTACAATAAAATAGCTAAATTTGCCACCAATCTCCCTTATAGGATCCACCATTGTCACAGTTAAACTGACTTGAACTGCACAACTACCTAAAATATTCACAACTAACTGCAGCACACATACTCATTCATCATCCAGAAAAATGCCCTGCACTAAAAAACATTACTGCCCTACTGTCCAGCAAGGGATCGTTGTTCTAGTAACAAATTCTTATTAATTACAAATAAATCAAATAATGCTGCAGGAGACTCGCTGTACCCCCAATAGTACCCGCATGCAAATAAAACTCTCCGACGAACTCAGTAGTGTTAAACCACTGCTTAAACAACATCTTAACTAGTCCTGGTCCTGCACAAGGTTAAGACTTTGTGTTCGCCATATATTCTCCAAATACTCTTCTTAAACAGAATACTCTCAACCTCTCACTGAAATGACAAAACAATTTTTATACATAACTGCTGCCAGTACAATCCACTAAGGTGCACATGGGTTTCTCTTTAGTAACTTCCACCTCTGCAAAATCTTAGAATGTATAAATGTAACTACTGTTTGTGTATATATAACTACTCTGTGTTTAACTGGAACTTAGTATAATGCAATGTAAACAAATGGATCTTTGCTCCCTGGGCCTCTGCTGAAAATGGATATTACCCAGTCAGACTTTCCAAGTAAACAAAGACAAGTAAAATAAATAAATAAACAAATGCATCCGTTGAGTAATATTTGCTGAATTTTACATTGCCAGCTTTTCTTTTAACTGAAAAAAGGAATATTGCAATAAAATTAATATTTTTTTCCATGAATAGCTGTGAATACCTGTTAACCTCTTAGTGTAAGAAATCTGGTTAAAGCCTAAAATATTGGTGGGACAAAGAGTCAATAGTAGGGACAGATTTTAAATATTGCTGTTATACACGTACAAAGTTGCTACCTAGAATAACAGGATTTGTGTTGACATGCATTTTCCAAAGGAAATGAAGTCTGAAACTCAAATGCATGTCATTATTTAGGGATTGTAATCCTCAATGATTTGCCAGAAAAACACAGATTTTATGAGGAGAACAGACCAAAAAATATGAGGCAAACATCTGGACATTCTGAAAAAAATCTGTGGAGGTGAGAGGTATGCATGCTTTAAAGTTTACAAAAATAATGTTCTCTGGAGCAACCTCTTGCTTCACTGGATCGCCACAGTAGCATTGTGTGGTACTGAATCCTCTACACAGTCGTGCATGCCCACACCTACTCACACGTACTTGCATACAGGCAGTCGTTCACATTTACATATACACATGCACACAGTCATATACATGTAATCACACACTCACATATGTACACTAGAGTACACTCGCATAGATACATGTAATCGCGTACAGTCATACACATGTACTCATACACTGTCATGTATGCAGTCACTCACACTTGCATACATGCACTCCCACACACACTCGCATATACATATGCACTCACACACCCCCTCATATACACATGCACTTGCGTGCAGTCACATACATGCACCTACAAACAATAGCATACATGCACTCACAGACACTTGCAAACAACACACACACACACACACACACACACACACACACACACACACACACACACACACACACACACACACACACACACACACACACACACACTTACACACACACACACACACACACACACACACACACACATACACACACACACAAACACACACACAAATACTTTGTTTTTCTGATGTCTGTTTCCGCTTTTCTTTGGTACAGCTTTGTTTATTTAAAATAATTTTGGGCAAGGACCTGGAGGCACAGTTCATGACTTTATTTAAAGTGGGGGGGTGCTTGCCCTTCTCACTCTATGGTTCTGGCACCCTTGCACAGGAGCTAGAGCTCACAGCCTTAACACTTTGTGCCAAATGTAACACCTTTACATGCTCAGACATGCATTTTCTCAGTATATGGATACTATTCCTTCTGTAAAAGAACCACACTTAAATGAAGGTATTAATTTATTTTTGTTAGACTTTTTCGCCTCCACTGTCTGCAAACCATCAGCACCCCTAATTCCCAAGTTGCTCTGGAATCCAGGAAAATGTTTGCTATCCAGGAAGCGATCATGGCTTTCTGCTTACCTTTACTCCCTTTACTGTAATGGCAACCTGGATGAGTGGTTTAGTGCTTGAAAGTTGGGTTAATATCCAACAACATCATTGTAATAATAAGTGAATCAAAGCTGCTGGAATGTTTCCATATATTGTGAACATGTAATACTGCCATTCCCACTTTAAGGCTGTTACATGGTACTGACATTTTCAGACTTGGTGTACCCCATAATACATCAAACTTCTAATCTTGAGTTAGTTTGTATGAGATGCTAATGTATTAACATTGTTATTGTTGAGTTACCATTTTGTTCAGAATAAAAGTTAAATGTTGGACTAAAGTAATGCTTGGAAGGCAAATACAAACTGAAATACCAATGTCAGAATCAAAAATTGACCCTAAAGTGAGACCGTACAATGTCGGCAAACAAAATAACCAAAAAGTCAAAGCTTCATACAAAACATTTTACAAACAAAATCATTTTGAAGATCAGCTACATATCTTTTAAGCAAACCAAGCTGTTCTGTTAAATTAGGAGGGGGAGAAAAAAAATAACTGCAGTTTGTGGATACTCATCCAGTCATCAAGTTTATGTTTAAAGTAAGATAGTCAGTCGCATTGCTCAACATGCAGGGGAGAAGGGACATTTATTCCGCAGGTTTGGTAGGTGTTGGCTTGTAAACATGTCCCTCCACTATGTTTTATTTATCTGCTGGTGAAGATTTTGGTCCATGGTTCTAGTATTGGTGGAGATATTGGACTTGTGGAGGAAACAAGAGGTCCAGGACAATTGGGCAATGCATATCTCCTTCACGAGACTCCAATAAGTACAATTCTCAACCCCTTTGGTCAAGAATTTATACAATACCAAAAATAACAGGAGGACAAAGACCCAACATGAGGGAAAATTTTTAACTATTACTTTAATTCACATAAAATGTTAATAACCTGATGGTTTTTGAATATTTGTGTATTTTCTGAACCATAAGAAGTCTAAAATTCATGCCCAGCATTATTAACCAACTGTAATCCTTAGCACTGGCGGCTTCCAGTTCCTTTTCTTGCTGAGGCATGATAGGTGCACATTAGCTAATAGGACATGAAAAAACACCATACCAGTTGACACATGGTAATATCTCACCCATAATCCAGTGCTAAAATCAGAGACCATTTCTTTTGTGAAAAAACAGTGAATTACATATCATGACAGCATTCACAAAACAGAAAAAAAGAGTTTAAAATCTTATTTAGATACGTTACCAATACATATAACTCCGTACAAATTACAGAAGGAGTCATTACTGGGCAGATTGCAGGTGCTGTGAAGAGCACTTTTGGCTGACATCAAAGACTGAAACAATACTAATTTCATGAACCTTAATCGTACTTTGATTTAGGAATGTCCACTCCTGTCATGGTATTAGAAACCCAAAAGATTTGCAGAAATTAAAAAACAGATAAAATACTAATTTGCCAAACTCAAGAATTATGGTTTGGATGAAGCATTGGTATTTATACTACAGGTGTTACAAGTCAATGGTGTAGCTATTAATACAACAAGAATTGGGAAAATGCCTTTTACAAATACATTTGTGCCTCTGTAGAAAAAGGAAAAAAATGCCATTAAACAAAATTCAAGAAAAAAAATAAGATTTATTTTGCTCTGTGCTGCCCTGTAGCCTTATAAGGAAAATGCTTTTAAACAAATACAGCACAATTTGTCAGAATTCAAGACAAAACCCACATACTTTCACCAATTTCTAAAATTCTGGAAAGATGTATCCACTTTCAACTTCTTAAACACCTTCTAAACAATAATCTCCTCTCGTCACAGCATGGATTCCAACCATATCATAGCACTACTACAGCTCTTCTAAGTTTTACTAATACTATAAATAAATTCAGAGTTGATGACAAAATAGTGTCTTCAGTCTTTTTGGACATGTCTAAAGCATTCGATACAGTTTCCCATCCTAAATTACTGTCCAATCAGAATAATCTTAATATCAAACATGATGCTGTTGCCTGGTTTCAAAGTTATCTATTTAGCCGACAGCAAGCTGTGAAATGGAAGCAAGATCTATCCCCATTCCTTCCTGTTACACTTGGGAGTCCCTCAGGTTCAATCCTAGGGCTCCTCCTCTTCAGCATATTCATAAATGATTTTAATATTGCCACCTCTCAAGCATCTATCATACAATATGCAGATGATTCAACTCTCATATGTACAGCACCCACAATAACTCACCTTCTTACAGTCACACAAGAAGCCTTCTCTGATATTGAAATGTGGCTAGCAAACTCACAACTCATTCTCAACCCCTAATAAAACTAAACTTATGATCTTTCATCCTTCTGAACCTACTACCCTCCCAGCTAACTTTTATATCAGTGCCAGTAATAATATATTAGGATTTTCCTAGATTCCCAGACTAAACTATTAGGCATCATAATCAACAACAGACTAAAATCTGGCATGCACATTTCCAACACAATCAAAAAGCTTCACAAGAAAATGGCAACAATGTATCGAAACACAAACAATTCTTAACAGACACTGCAAGAATAGTCATAGCTAGAACCCACCTTTTCTCCTCACTCTTATATGCATCCCTCATACTTACCAACCTCAAAAAGTTATGAACTATAACCAGTTAATAATGGCTCACAAAATAATGCACAATCCTGACAACATACCTTCTCTAAAAAATCTTCTACAACCCTGTTCTAACATTTGTAATCTTTGATCATCTAACAAAGACTTACTCCAAGTAACCAAAGTATCCAATACAGCAGGCAACTCTCTTTATTCTAACTTTGTTGCTAAAAATTGGAATACCCTTCCATATAGTATTAGATCCATAAACAATCTTAATCATTTCAAAATATCTCTCAAAAGACACTTATATGATCCTGGCTTTGCACATGTAACACGCCAGGTTACTTATTAACTTAGCATTACTTATACAATTTGGCTGTACGTACTAACTCTGTTAACATATCCCTTCTAACAACACTACTTCTCTATAAGTAGTTACATTCCTAGCTGCAACTCTCACCATGGAAGTATTACTAATTATGCACTACTTTGCCTAAGTGATTCTCCCTACTTAATTTCCTAACTAATGTTATGTTCCTCCAGATATATAAATTCAACCATATATTTGTCTATATTCAAGTGTTTAAAGTCTTGTTCTATTTGATACTATGTGCATATTTTTGTTTTTAAATTTTTATTCTGTAAATGTGTTAACACTCATTTGTTTGTCTATAATTTCTATTACTTGATGTGATAACTTTTGTATGTAAGTTTAGGCTGGAGCTTTTCTCTCCAGGCCTCTGCTGAAAATGGGTACTGTCCCAGTCGGACCATACCGGTAAACAAATGAAAAATAAAATAAACTCTTCCCAGTGCAGACACTGATGCATAGCAAAAACAGTTTAAATGTCTGTTAAACATTTTTTGAAGCAGAAAGTGGTCAGATAACAGCTCATATATTACAATGATAGTTCTGACACCTCAGGAAGAATGTGAAAGAGAATCTGTCAGCACTTGGATTAAAAACTGGAAGCCTTAAAACATGCAATTCAGTGGGTTGAGTATTTACAACTGCTGTTAAGAGGTAAAAGGTGCTCTGAGAACACAAATTATAGTAATTCAAGCAAAAAAGTGAAAAATCAAAAATAGGGTCCAGAAGCTGTGCAAGATGCCTGTGAATCACATTACTGCATTTCTATTTAAATGGAAGTTAAAATAAACAATTTCCTTGTCTCTAGAATGACTCATATAGAACGACTCATATAAAAGAAGTTTGAAGTGGATTTTGGAGAAAGACCACCAAATCATTTTACTGTACCACTTATATTGAAGCATAATAAATATTTAATGAGTTCACAGGTAAGTACTAGACTACCTGAATTTCCAGGACATTTTAAGCATAGGCAATTTCCCTGTTTGTGCTGAAATTAACCTGTCCCATTTGGTGTTAGATTGGCCTTAACCATCCAAGGGTTGATAATTATATATTATCTCTGGTAAGAACAGCTGGGATAATGACATAGATAATTTGAGGGAGGGCATGCATGGGATAAAGCATTTAGGATCTGCCTCTGTCCATTAGTGGTATAGGGGTCAGTTACAGGGTAAACTTTCCAAGTTGCACTTGAATATGGCCAAGGATAAGCCTTGTTTAGATGGGAGTATGTTCCAGAGCAGTGGTATCCTTTGTGAGATGTACCTTTCCCTACAAACTCTTCTGCTGATGTTGCAGAAGTGGTTTGGATCCCCAGACCAAGAATTTTTGACTTGCTGATGTACAGTAGGTCCACCAGTATTGGGTCCTACGATACCTTGCATGGCAGACACAGGTCACATCTTTGCAGTCTGTAGGATACTGACTATAGTGAAAGGGCTTTGAGTTAGTCCATGCAAGACATACTGTTTAGGCCTTGTATCCTTTTGGTAAGGTATCTCTGCAGTATTCCAGGCGTTGAATGTGCCTGGGAAGATACATGCCAAAGGGGGCATTATACAAAATGACTGGCATAATGAGGGCTGAGTAAATGGGGTAATAACAAGCCTAATTCTACGCAAAATCCCCTTGTTTATAAGCTGTGCAATACAGAATGACTTTCTTACAAATGTGGACACGTGTTTTTTTTTTCCAACAAACATCTTTATTAAATTTTCACATATGAGATAGACAATCATACATTTATATAAATGATAAACAACCAAAATGACACCACTTTATTTGCAAACATTATACATAACAGACACCACTGAAACAACTGTTGTTGCAAACATATATCACTTATGATCTATCCAGTCATTGTCAGTTAAGTATTATATGGCTCATTCAGATCCTGCCTCTTAAGCCTCATTCCTTCTCTGCATACATTTTTCCCACAATTCCCATTTTTCCTATGTAGTTTGGTCAATTTCTTTTCTAAAGATCCCAAGTCCAGTTGTTTTATCCCTGTTACTATACTCACTACTTCTAATATAGTTGGTTTAGACTTTGATTTCCATTTTCTAGTAATTGCTTTTTCGGCAGCCACCATAATTAGACTCAGCAAGGCTTTACTATGTCTAGGCAATTCCGATTCGGTATCATAGTTCAAAAAAAACATTTCCCTAGTCGATCCAATCTACTTACCCAGCACCTCCGACGGAGTGGTCTGCAGGGAATCCCTAATGTTTGCCAGCTCATTACACTCCTAAAAAAATATGTTCCCAGCTACCTCTTTCTTGTCCGTCACATCTTGAACATTCACTATCTGCCTGAGGAAAATTCTTTGGAGTCTACACGGGGTATAAAAATATTTATGTAAACACTTTCAGGCAAAGACCCTAAATCTTCTAGACTTTGTTGCATATTTGGGAGATATACATACATCCCCCCCCATTGTCTTTTTGTGAATGCCTTATCCAGTCTCTCTTTGCGATCCTTTCTAAGCCCCTCTGATTGAATCTTATAATTATCATGCAATATTTTATATGCTTTACTAATTACTCCTTTTTTAACAGCAGCTTCTGTTCTAGATTACATTAAAAAGTCTACCAGTGCTCATCTTTCATTCACTTCTTTCTCTTTGTCTACACTCTGATACCAATTCTTGATAGGGAAGGCAATCTCTAACCTGCAGTCCAAATACATTTTTGGACTCTTCCCATATCTTTCCCTTTCTAGTGATTTGCTCCCAATAACTTGGTTCCTTTGCTAGTTTTCTCCAATAATTTCCAGCCCCCTTTTGCCTATTATCTGTATCCCTAACCACAGCCATCCCTCTCGGCAAAATCTCTTTTCTCCATTCTCGTGACGGTTTAGTTCTTCGAATGCCTGCTGTTTTATGAATATAATACTCTGTATGATTTTTGTCATTCTCCTTAAGGATCTGTACCCAAAATCCCAATCTCTCCTTATTTCTTGGGCTCCCCCCCCATATCATTATCATTCCTTTCCACTTTGAATTATCATTTTCTGCTTGTGCTATGTACAAGATCCTTAAAGTACAGTTGTGTACACTTACCACAAATGTAGATATTCGAGTGTATTCACTGTTGCCATCATCACATTTGGGTTATCTGCCTGCAGGTAGCCCTCAGTCGGCTTGAATACCAGAGTCTTGGATTCCTGTGTCAGATGCTGTCTCTTCTTCCATGACGTTGGGTCATCAGGGGTATAAAACATGCAGCCGATGCCATTACATCAGTTTTTCTTGCCCCAGATGTCAGTTGCCCCTACAATGGGAAGCGATTATATGTTATGGTACACCTCCATCAAAAGGCAAATACACTAGAAAGCTTAAGTAAACCAAACAAGAGGGAAAGGTAGAGCCAAGAGAAGTCAGGGGGCTGGAGGGAGGGCAACCAGGACTGCAACAGTGAATACACTCAAATATCTGTACTATGTTCTTCATGTTTCACTGTTGCAGTCATCACATTTGGGTTGATTCCCAAAGCTAAGGAAGGGGGAGGAACTTAGAGAACATTAGGGCCAGCTATTAAGCCCTGCAAGACTGCAGTGGCAAAACCAGCTCTGGATTTAGGAAAAAAATGGCATGTGGTAATGCTTGATGAAGGTATGTACAGAGCTCCAGGTAGTAGCTTCTAGGATGTCCCTGGTAGGGACTCCTCTGAGAAAGGCTGTAGAGGTAGATGCAGCCCTGGTGGAATGTGACCTTATCCCCTGTGGGGTAGGTTTTCCACGGTGCTTATAACAGAAATGAATGCAACGGGCTATCCATTTAGAAATGGTTTGCTTTGAAATGGCCTTCCCCTCTGCCCCTGCAGCAAAGCCAACTAGCAGCTGTTCAGATTTTCTGAGAGGCTTAGTCCTGTCCAAATAAAATCTAAGTTGTCTGTGCACATCCAAAGAATGCAGTATCCGTTCTCTTTTGTTTTGTGGATTTGGGAAAAGGGTAGGCAAATTAATGGACTGATTTAGGGCCACACTAGACACCACCTTGGGCATAAAGGAAGGACTGGTCCTGAAGGGAACTCTGCCTGCATGGAAGATAATGAAGGGCTCCACTGCCATGAGGGCCTGTAATTCAGACACTCTTCTTGTTGAAGTGATGGCTAGAAGGAAGGCTGTTTTCCAAGAAAGGAATTTCAACTCTGCAGTTGCAGCTGGCTCAAAAGGAGGGAGAGTGAGCTTTTACAATACAAAGTTAAGGTCCCAGGCTGGAGTAGGGGCTCTCCTGAGGGGACTTCAATTTTGGCCTCTCTGAATAATTGCTTTAGCAGAGGATGAGAGAAGAGGGGTGGTTCAGTATTATAATGTGCTGAAATGGCAGAGGCATGAATTTTAATTAACGAGAAGGATAGGTCCTTGTGGAGCATTTATGTTAAGTACTGAAGTATATGAGGTAAGCTGGGCACCATTGTGCCCATCCCCTGAGTCTGGCTCCAGGAACAGTATCTTTTCCAATTTTCAGCATAGGATTTTCTAGTACTAGGCCTCCTTGCCTCCAGAAAGTACAGTTTTGTACCTACCATAAATGTAGATGTTCGAGTGCTCATACAGCTGCAGTCATGACACTTGGGTTATCCTGCCGTCAGGTGGGTCCTCGGTTGGCCGAATTCCAAAGTCTAGGTCTGGCATCGGTTGTCGTTGCTTCTTCTCTGACGTCAGTGCAGCAGGGGTATAAAAGAGGCAGCCGACGTCATTTTCTTCAGTTTTTCTTGCCCCAGATGTCAGGTGCCCCCAGAAAGGAAGGCAAAACATGATATTATGCAAACATACACAGTAGATAAATCAAAACAGTAATTGCAAGCAAATACACCATAAAGGAATACCCCAAATAGGTTGTATGTTAAAGGTGTTTGACATAAGCCCTGTCCTAAGAGGGGATGGAGGGAGGGTAACCTGGACTGCAGCTGTATGAGCACTCGAACATCTACATTTATGGTAGGTACAAAACTGTACTATGTTCATCATGCATACAGCTGCAGTCATCACACTTGGGTAGAATCCCAAAGCTAAGTAAGGGTGGCAGGTACTAAGCGGAATTAGGAGGGGCTAGAATGCCCTGCAGGACTGCTGTGGCAAAGCCCGCTCTAGATTTTGAGTATAGTGGAAGGTGGTAGTGCTTGGAGAAAGTGTGCACTGAACTCCAAGTAGCTGCTTCCAAAATGTCCTTGGTAGGGACCCCCTTGAGGAAAGCTGCAGAGGTAGCTGTAGCCCTGGTGGAGTGGGATCTGATGTGTACAGGGACTGATTTTCCATGAAATGAATAACAAAAGCGTATGCAGTGGGCTATCCATTTTGAAATAGTCTGTTTGGAAATAGCCTTTCCTTGAGCACCTGTAGCATAGGACACAAAGAGCTGCTCAGATTTCCTGAATGACTTTGTTCTGTCCAAGTAATAACAAAGTTGCCTGTGAATGTCCAAGGAATGTAGTAGCCTCTCTCCTTTGTTCTGTGGATTTGGATAAAAGGTAGGTAAATGAATAGTCTGATTCAGAGCTACACTGGATACCACCTTTGGCATGAAGGTAGGGTTGGTTCATAAGGAAACCCTGTCCTGATGGAAAATGATAAATGGTTGCACAGCCATGAGGGCCTGTAGCTCCGAAACCCTGCGTGCTGAGGTAATAGCCAGAAGGAAGGCTGTTTTCCATGACAAGTATTGTAGCTCTGTTGAAGAAGCCGGCTCAAAAGGAGGCAGGGTCAGCTTTTCCAATATGAAGTTGAGGTCCCAAGCTGGGGCCGGTGGTTTCCGTGGGGGTTTTATATTTTTTGCCCCTCTGAGGAACTGCCTTAATAGAGGATGGGAGAATAAAGGAGGATCTGTATTGTATTGTGCTGAAATGGCTGAAGCATGGATCTTGATGGAGGAGAAGGAAAGGCCACTGTTTAACATCTCAGCTAGGTACTGTAAAATTTGAGGAATATTTATTACCCAAGGATTTTGGCCCTTTTCTTGATTCCAGGAACAAAATCGTTTCCATTTGGCGGAGTAGGTTTTTCTAGTAGAGGGTCTCCTGGCCTCCAAGTTGACATCCTGCACCTCCTTGGAGAGGAGAGTCTGATGGGTATTCTCCATGCAGCTAGATTTAAGGTTTTGAGCTGACTGTGAAGGGTTTTGTAGTTGTGTTGGGACAACAGAAGAGGAACTAGAGGTAGGATCCATGGTGGTGAGTGTGACAGGCTCTTTAGGAGAGGATACCAGTGCTGTCGTGGCCAGTCTGGAGCAATGAAAATCATTTGTGGCCTCTCTGCTCTGGTTTTTAGAAGAACTTTGGTCAGTAGAGGTAGAGGTGGGAAGGCATAGACTGTCAATGTTGTCCAATTGAAAGAGAGTGCATCCACTTTCCAGGCCTGTGGGTGATAGGTCCTTGAACAGAATTTCTCCAATTGGTAATTTCTGTGGGTAGCAAATAGATCTATGTCTGGCTGTCCCCATGCCTGAGTTACCTTTGAGAAGACTTGAGGATGCAACTTCCATTCGTGTGGGTCTGTCATATTTCTGCTTAAGTTGTCTGCCAGTGTGTTTTCCTTCCCTGGCAGGAATTGTGCCTGAAGTTGAATTTGTAATTCCAGTGCTGTGTTCCACAGGGTCATAGCTTGCCTGCACAGGGGGTATGAATGAGTCCCCCCTGTTTGTTTATGTACCACATGACTGTGGTGTTGTCTGTCCTTATTAATAGCTGGCCTGGATGCAGTAGGTCTTTGAAGGTCATAAGAGCATTTTGCACGGCTAGCATCTCCTTTTGGTTGATGTGAAGGTGCTTCTCTTTTTGGGACCATTTTCCCTGAATGCACTGATCTGTCATGTGCGCCCCCCAGGCGTAGTCTGAGGCATCTGTTGTGATGATTTGAGTTGCTTGAGGTAAACAGAAAGGGAGACCTGTGTTTCTTTGGCATGCTTGAGCCCACAACAAAAATTCCTTTTGAAGACATGGAATGAGTGGTATAATTGTTTCCAAACTGTGGCTGTGTTGAGACCATAAGTTTTTTAGGTACCATTGTAGTTTCCTCATATGCAGCTTTGCACATGGTATTAGTAGGATGCAAGATGCCATGAACCCCAGAGCCTGCAGGACTTTCCTTGCAGTTAGTCTGGTTAAAGTTGCCATTTTGTTGAAGTATTGAGACAGTTGCCCTTGTTTGTCTGGCATGAGGTAGGCTGTCTGGGTTGTTGTATTTAAGCTGGCACCCAGGAAAATTATCTGTTGAGAAAGTATTAGTTTTGATTTCTTTTTGTTCACTGTGTAACCCAGGTAGTTTAATAGTTTTATTACAAACACCAGATGCTGCAATAGAATGTCCTTGCTGTCCGCTTGGATCAGGCAGTCGTCCAGATATGGGTATATTTGTATTCCTTGTAGTCTGCAGAAGGCAATTACTGATGCCAGGCATTTCGTAAACACTCTGGGCGCAGTAGATAAGCCAAAGGGCAATGCAGAGAATTGGTAATGGGTTGAACCTGCAAGAAATCTGAGGTATCTTCTGCAATCTTGTCTGATAGGGACATGCAGGTATGCCTCCTTGAGGTCCAACGTTACCAGCCAAGACTCCTTGCCCAGCATGGGAAGAAGCTGCTGTAATGTGAGCATCTTGAATTTTGGTACCTCTAGATATGTGTTTAGAATAGATAGGTCTAAGATGGGTCTCCAATCTTTGTCCTTCCTTGGTACCAGAAATAGTCTTGAATAAAAGCCTTGACCTTGTTCTTTTGCAGGTACCTCTTGAATTGCTTTCATATCCATGAGAGCAGAAATTTGTCTTTGTGCCTCTGCCCTTTGATTTTGTGGCAGGTTTGGCATGCCTCTCATTTTTGGAAGGGTGTGAAAGTGGAACCTGTAGCCTCTGTCTATAATATCCAGAATCCATTTGTCTTTTGTAACAATGTGCCAGTTTTTTGAAAATAAGGCCAGTTTTCCACCCAAAGGTGCTGCCATTATAGCTTTGTTTGGCAGGCATAGGGGGAAGTCATTGTGTCTGTTTTCTAAATGACTGTGGTCTATCTTCTCCACCTCTTGGGGTTGGTGCTTGCCACTGTCTAGCTCTGTAAGATCCTTGAGGTTGTCCTCTACCCGTTGGGCATCTGTATCTGCCCCTTTGGGGTCTGTCCGTGGCTGGAAAGGACCAATTTTTTTGAAGGCCAGTTTCTGCTGAAGCATGGAGGTTGCACCTGCAAGAAATCTTTAACTGTTTGCATAGATTTCGCTTTTTCCTCCATTTTCTTTAGTACCTCCTCAGATTTAACACCGAACAATACATCTTTTTGAAGTGGTGCATTTAATAACTTTGCTTTGACATGATCTGGTAAGGTTTGCTCTTTGAGCCAAGCATGTCTACGTATGACAGACCCCGTGACAGCAGCTCTACATGAGGCCTCTAAAGCATCAAAACCACACTGCAAGGTATGTTTCCCCACTTGCTCTGCTCCATGCAACAAATCCTGCAACTCTTTCAAATCTGGTTGTTCTGTTTGTGTCATTTTGCTTTTCAGCTGAGATAACAAAAACTGTTGGTACTTTAACATATGAAATTGACAGTTTAATGCCCTCATGGTTAAAGTGGCTGATGTATACACCTTTTTCCCCCCACCTTTCTAATGCTCTGGAATCTCTCTCTGAAGTTAAAGGGTTTTTAGCAGTAGAGGCCTTAATTCCCTTGGGACCCTGTGAAATTGTTTCTGGGTCAGCAGTATGGCTTTTATAAAGGAACTGGTGAGAATCAGGAACCCGGTAATACCTGTCTGGTTTAACAGGAGCTGGAGGTAAAGAGTCTGGATTAAGACTGGCTTCTGCGTACACATCATCCAAAATATCTAAAACAGGAGGGATAGCCAGGGGCCTATGCTGGGGGAGCAGTAGAAATTCCCTGAGCCTTTTCTTGGAATATGAGTAATCTTGGCCTTCCCAGTGGAAGTGCTCTCTCAATGTATGCAGGGTTTCCCCAAAAGAGTAGTCCTCAGGGGGGGAGACCGAGGGAATAGACTCCTCAGCATCAGAGTCTTCAAAAGGGGAATAGGCGTAATCCTGGTCCTCAGAATGGTCTGAGGTAATAGAAGCCTGGTCTGAGGAAGGGTAGTCTTCCTCCAACCTGGGTCTTTTGTCTGGGGAGGGGGGGTTGAGAACCCCTGATGAGAGTTATCAAATCCTCCGCCATTTTAAGCATCTGTTTTTTAGGCATGGGGCCTTGAGAGGAGGTCTGAGGACCCTGTTTTTTAGTTTTCATTGCAGCTTTAGATTTAGTGAAGGATTTAATAGAGAAGGTGGTAGGCCTGAAGACACCTTCAGAAATGGCAGGCCTCGCTAAATTTTTGGTTTCCCTGCCAAGAGTGGCGTCGGTATCTGCAGTGGGAATGGAGACCGAGGAACCTGCGACCTCGGGTACTGAAGTCACCGGTAAAATAGTTTCATCAGTAGTCAGGGGCTGCATAGGCACCTCGCTGAGAACCGGAGAACCAGTAGTTGGCCTAAGCGTGGTCTCAGTACTCGGTGCAGGCCTAGGATGTCGGTCCTTATCTTTGCGTCTTTTGCCTAAAACTGGCGTCGGTGTATCCGACGACATTATATAATTAAATTTTTTGCCAAAATAATGAAGGGCGAACTCCGCCCGGTGCTTAATAGTGCGCTTGTTGAACCTAGCACAAAAACGGCAGGCCGAAGCATTGTGTTCTGGCCCTAAGCAAGGTATACAGAAAGAGTGAAAAACCTTATGCGGTATTTGCTTCCCACAAGAAATGCAATTATTAACTTTGTCTGACATCCGTCTGAGGCAAGAAAAGTTTCCCCAATGGGGTACTTAGCTTTAAAGAAGACTTCGGCTGAAATACTATTCGTAAATCTCAGGAGCTGGCCGACCGGCACTTGCGAACTGCTTCTGCTTCAGGCACCGCGTGGCAAGAAAGACAGAAGAAAATGGCGTCGGCTGCTTCTTTTATACCCCTGCCGCACTGACGTCAGGGAAGAAGCGACGACAACCGACGCTGGACCTAGACTTTGGAATTCGGCCGACCGAGGACCCGCCTGATGGCAGGATAACCCAAGTGTGATGACTGCAGCTGTATGCACGATGAACATTTACATCTGGCACCTGCTTACTGAGGGATGCTATTGGAGAGCTCAAGGAATTAGCCAGGCTGCAAGGTTCAGGGTTTGAAGCTGAGGGTTCAGAATCTGGCCCACCTGCTGGGACAGCAAGGAAGGGGTCTGAGGCAGGTGCCATGGTTCTAGCAGTGTCATACTGCGCAAGAGGGGGTACCAGTGCTGGCATGGCCAGTCTGGTGCAATCAGTATTGTCCTTGGCTTGTCCTGTTTGATCTTTAGCAGAACCTTAGAGAGAAGAGGCAGAGGGGGAAAGGCATAAACCGAGAGGCTTTCCCAGGTAAAGGACAGGGCATCCACTTCCCAAGCTTGATTGTGGGAAGTCCTTGTGCAGAATTTGTCCATTTGGTAGTTCTAAGGGGAGGCAAACAGGTTTATCTCTGGAGTCCCCCATTTGTTCCTCAAGAGGTTAAATATCTTTGGTTCCAGTTTCCATTCATGTGGGCCCATGAGATTTCTGCTTAGGTTGTCTGCCAGAGAATTTAGCTTGCCTGGCAGGAATTGAGCCTGTAGGTGCACTTGGCAGCTCAAGGCTGTGTTCCACAGAGCCATGGCTAGTCTGCAGAGAGTGTATGAGTGTGTTCCCCACTGCTTGTTTATGCACCACATAACTGTGGTGTTGTCTGTCTTTACCAATAATTGTCCTGGAAGAATGTGGTCTTTGAAGGCTGTCAGGGAATTCTGTACAGGTAACATTTTGTTTTGGTTGATATGCAGGTGCATCTGTCTCGGGTTCCATTTGCCCTGAATGCACTGCCCTGCCAAGTGAGCCCCCCATGCATAGTCTGATGCATCTGTTGTTAGGGTTTGGGCAGTAGGGGGTAGAGTGAAAGGGAGCCCCTTTGTTGTGATAGCAGGCCTCTGCCCACCAAAGGAACTCTGTCTTTATACAAGGAATGACAGATCATTGATTCCAGGTCCTGAGAATGTTGACACCATAGGCTTTTTAGATGCCACTGTAATTTCCTCATATGCAGTCTGGCATATGGAATTAGTAGAATGCAGGAGGCCATGAACCCCAGGGCTTGCAGAATTTTCTTGCAGATAGCTGGGTCTTTTTGGCCAGTAGTTTGAAGTAGGTTGTCAAATAAACTTGTTTCTCTGGAGTTAGGGAAGCCATCTGGGAAGTTGTGTTCAAGCTTGCTCCCAGGAATACAATTTGTTGGCAGGGTACTAGATGAGATTTCTTTTCATTTACGGTGTACCCCAGTGAGGTTAGAAGTTTCTTTATGAATGCCAGATGTTGTAATAGCAAGTCCTGGCTTTCTGCCTGAATCAGACAATCGTCCAAGTATGGGTATATTTGAATATTTCTCTGCCTGCAAAATGCAATGGCTGGAGCTAGACACTTTGTGAATACCCTGGGTGCAGTAGATAAGCCAAAGGGAAGTGCAGAGAACTGATAGTGCCTGAAGCCTGCCCTGAAGTGTAGGTATTTCTTGCAAGATTCCCTTATTGGAATGTGCAGGTAAGCTTCCTTTACGTCTAAGGTTGCCAACCAGGCATCTTTGCCTAGCACAGGAAACAGCTGTTGAAGTGTTAGCATTTTGAATTCTGGGATTACCAAAAAGGTGTTTAGAATAGAGAGGTCCAGGATAGGATGTCAGGAGCTGTCTTTTCTGGGTACCAGGAAAAGTCTTGAATAAAAACCTTGTCCCCTTTCTTCTGTTGGGACGGGTTGAATAGCCCTGATACTTAGAAGAGAGAGAACCTGCTGTAGAGCCTCTGCCCACAGATTTGGGGGTAGGTTTGACTAACCGTTTGGGGTTGGTAGGGTGTGGACGTGGAATCTGTATCCTTGGGAAACTATATTCAAAACCCATTTGTCCTGGGTAATGAGTTCCCATTTTTTTTTGCATGCAGGGCGAGCTTTCCTCCTAAGGGAGCAGGTAGTTGAGCAGGGCTTGGAAGGGTTAAGGTTAAGTCATTGTGCCATTTTTCCATAGGGGGGGTGTCTTACTACTCCCTGCTTTGGAAGTGGGAGCCCCCCACTGCTTAGGCCTGTGCGTAGCCTGAGACTGTAACCTAGGTGGTCGGCTGTTCCTAGGTTTGGACTGAGAAGGCCTGGAAGATGCTGGAAAGGACCAATTGTTTGAAGGCCAATACCTACTAAATCTGGGGGGCTGTACGTGCAGGAAATCTTTAACAGTTTGCATAGATTTAGCTTTTGCCTCCATCTTTTTGAGGACTTCTTGTTTGTTGCCAAACAGGTGGTCTTGGTATAAAGGAGCATCCAGTAATTTAGCTTTAACATGATCTGGCAAGTTTTGCTCCTTAAGCCAAGCATGCCTTCTAAGTACAGACCCAGTGACAGCAGCCCTGCAAGATGCTTCTAAAGAGTCAAAACCACATTGCAATGTATATTTACCAACTTGTTTTGCAGAATGCATAAAATCCTGTAATTCTTTATGTTCACAGTCAGGAATCAACATCATTTTCTGTTTAAGCAATCCCATAATATGCTGCTGGTACTTTAACATATGAAACTGGCAATTTAAAGCCCTAATGGCCAAAGTAGCAGAAGTATATACCTTCTTACCCCATCTGTCCAAGGCTCTAGAATCTCTATGAGAAGGGGTAGGGTTTTTGGCAGCAGTAGCCTTAATGCCCTTTGGTCCTTGGGAAATGGTCTTTGGATCCACAGTAGGATTCTTGAAAGGGAACTTGTGAGAGTCAGGTACTCTGTAATACCTGTCAGGTTTTCTGGAAGCTGGAGGTAAAGTGTCTGGGGAAATGCTAGACTCCAAGAAAGCATCATCTACACTGTCCAGAACAGGAGGGATAGCTAAAGGCCTGTGTTGAGGGAGGAGTAAGAATTCACTAAGCCTCTTTTTGGAGTCAGTATAATCCTGGCTTTCCCAGTGGAAATGCTCCCTAAGAGTGTGCAAGGTTTCACAAAAAGAAAAATCTTCTGGAAGGGAAGCAGAGGGAGTGGAATCCTCTGCATCAGACTCCTCATAGGTACATAAAGGCAAATCTTGGTAATCAGAAGAAACAGAAATATCAGATTCCTGATCAGAAGAATCAGAAGGAAAATCTGTTCTAGGTCTCTTAGAGGGGGAAGGCTGGCTTCCCCTAATTAAGGTAATAAGGTCTTTAGCCATTCTAAGCATTTGTTTTTTAGGCATATGGGCCTGAGCATGCGTTTTGGACATTGGTTTTGTAGACGTGTGTCGAGTTTTAGGCCTGGATGAAGAATATGGCGTTGGTTTAAAATGCAAGTCTGTAGGTCTGAATATACCCTAAGAAGCCGGTGCCTGCACAGCGGCTCCGGACCAATCCAAGGTAGAAACATCCGCAGGTTCCATAGTCGAAGAAGCATCTCGCAGCATACCGGACTCTGAATGGGTCTCAGTAGAGGCCTGCGAATCTGAGGTAGCGGGTATCAGGGGCTGTGAAAGCACCTCACTGAGTACCAGCAGACAGGCGACTAGCTTAACGGAAGTGGTGTCGGCAGTTTTGGACCTATGCGGTCTGTCTCTGCCTTTATCTTTACATTTTTTCAGAATATCGGCAGTCGGATGGCTTACCGAAGCCATTTCTGGATAGTTATACCGAGTACCAAAATAATTTGCTGCAAATATAGCCTGACGACAAATAGTTCGGGGGTTGAACAAGGCACAAAACCGACAACGAGGGACGTCGTGGTCTGGGCCTAAGCAAGGAATGCAGTACGAATGAAAATCTTTATGAGGCATTTGCTTTCCACAGGTAAGACAATTGTTAACTTTTACTGACATTGGTTAAGAGCAAGAAAAAGGAATCCCCAACAGGGTACTTAGCTTTTTTTGAAGACTTCGGTTCTGAAATTCGAAAAGGAAAATTTCAGGAGTCGGCCAACCGGCACTTGCGAACTGCTTCTGCTTCGGGCACCACGCAGCAAGAAAGACTAATGTAATGGCATTGGCTGCATGTTTTATACCCCTGATGACCTGGCGTCATGGAAGAAGAGACAGCATCCAACGCAGGAATCCAAGACTCTGGTATTCAGGCCGGCTGAGGGCTACCTGCAGGCGGATAACCCAAATGTGATGACTGCAACAGTGAAACATGAAGAACATCTGTGCTGCTCTAAAATACCCCCTCAAACTGGGTAATCCTAGTCCGCCTTGTTCTACTGGAAGAATCAACTTATCCCACTTGACCCTTTTTGTTTTCCCTTCCTGGATAAAATCCTTCAACTCTTTTTTAATTGCTATCTACAGCTTCTCCTCTGGTTAATAAAAATATGCCTGAACTGTGTATAAGACTAAAGGGACTAAAACATTTTAATGGCTTGTTTAGTATCCATATCCATATAACAAAACTTCCAGTTTCTCAGTTTTTGTATTATCTTCTGTTTAGTCTCTTCCCACATATTCTTAGCTGCCACAACAGAGTCATTATTAATCCATACTCCTAAATACTTCATTTTATCATGTCCCCATAAAAATGGATATTGATGGACGAATTCATGTGTGGGTACATAGTTTACCACTACTGCCTTTGTTTTAGCTCCATTAATTTTGTATCCTGAGAAGATTTGCAACTGTTTTAAAATATTCCACAACACTGCAATGTCCCTTTGTGGTTTTATCAGATATAAAATAATATCATCTGCAAATACAGCCAGCTTTTCCTGACTACCACACCAATTATATCCTTGAATTTCTGAATCTCTTATTTTCTTTGCCAATGATTCTAAATATAATGCAAACAAAAAAAGGGAAAGTGGACAACCCTGCCTGGTTCCTCTTCTCAAGCAGAAATTATCACAGAGGACCCCACCCACTTTAATTTTCATCTCTGATCCCTCATATATCCACCTAATCAACCTTATAATTTTATCAGGAAATGCAAATGCTTCCATTGCCCCGCTCATAAAGTCTCAGCTTACTCTGTCAAATGCCTTCTCTGCACCAAGACCCAACAACTACACTGGCATTTTCTTACATTCTGCTTCCCTCTGGATCATCAATGTTCTGTTAATGTTGTCAAATGTTTGCCTCCCCTCCACAAAACCACATTGATCCATATCTCTCAATTTTGGTATGGCTTTTGCTATTCTTTTAGCCATTATAGACATAAACACTTTATAATCATGGTTTAGTATTGAAATAGGCCTGTATGAAGCTGGATCTGATGGGTCGTTACCCTCTTTAGGTATTACTATTACCACTGCCTTCTTCCAGGATGCTGGTACTTCTCCTCCTTTTGAGATATTGTTAAACAAACCTTCCAGATCTTTATCATTTTTTCCCTCATAACTTCCAAACTTCCACAGGAATACCATCTATTCCTAGAGACCTACCTGTAGCTTGGTTATACATAGCCATTTTTATCTCATCTCCGCCTATCCTGTTAGGAAAACAGCCTCATCTACCTCTAACCTTGGCATATTTAATTCTTCCATAAACATTTCCATTTGTCCCTTTTCCTGATTTCCATATTTCTCTGCTTTTACAAACTTCCAGAAAATTTCTGAAATATTTCTAATACTTCTACAGAATCTGTTGTTATTTTCCAAATGTGGACATGTTAGCTGAAAGTTAGGTAACTGTCCACATAAGTTCCCAGATCCCAAACAACTAGGTCAACTCTTAGGGACATATTGTCAATAAGGAAGTTCCCTGGCGTAGATAACATCCCATAGGATACCATAATGCATTTTTTGGCATTTAATTTAAGTCCATGATTTTGGCACCAGATATTTAATTGGGACAAACCTTCCTGCAGGATGGTTAACTCATTTGGGGATTCAGCTCCTAATTAACAGTTATCTGCAAACCTTGTTAGCCAGAGCCCTTTGGTATTGACTTTTACTTCAGGGAGGTAAATGCCAAACAAGAGAGGCGCCAGCACTGAATCCCGGTGGGGAATGCACTGGTGACTGGTCTCTTTGTGGAAGCAACTTCCTCTGTTTTGATCTACTACATCCATTATTTCCAGGTTGTTTAGTTTTTCTACTATGCCTGAGTGGGGGATTGTGTCAAAAGCTTTACTGATGCATTAAAAATTAAAATAGTCAGAGTACAAAGATACAACAGAATAACTGAGATACAGTGACAGCCATAAATGAACACATCATGCTAGCTTTCAAGCCCTGCCTAAGGAAAGCAGCACTGAGAAAGACAAAAAAGTTACCAATCAACTGCAGCAACAAGAACCACGTAGTACTCTGCTTCTGATTTGCTGAAATAACACCAAAAGAAATTATTTCGATATGATTTTTTTTGAGGGGCTAGCACAATACCTCTCAATTTATTTGGTCAGGAATTCCAGACAAAGAGAAATGGGGGTGGGGGGTGTGGTGACAACAAAATTAGAACAATTATTAATTATTACTCTAGTTCATTTACAAACTTAATAAAGCATCATATTTTGCATCAACATGCATATTTTGAACAATAAGAAGTATAAAACTCTAATGACAAGCAATACTGTCTGCAATCATGAGCGATTTAGCAGAAAATCAAAAACTGCATGAGGGTTGGGACAAACATTTGAAGCAATATCAGGGGCATTCTGTGAAACAGGAACAGGTGCGAGCTATGGGTAGCATTCAAATGGGAACGTCTGTTTACAATAGCCCAGTCCAGGATTTGAATACTGTAGCTCATTGAGTGCATTGTTCCTATTCAGCCACTGTAGCTAGATAGCACATGCATACAAGTACTGAGCATGTGCAAGAACAGTGCCATTTTGTACAGTCAGCCAGAGTGAATGCAGTCACGAATGGAAATGCAGATGTGAGTGTGTCTGAATTAATGAGTCAATCAGTTACCTTAAATTCATGTTCTGCTTACAGTTCCTGACATGTTTATGCATAATAAATATCTTAAACCCATACATCGCTTCATCCTCTCTTTTGAATGGAAGCAACATGGTGCCAGAATGGGATTCGAAGTTGAAGCAAGACATGAGGCATGCAAGTAAAAGTGGATGGATGATACAGGAGTGACCTCACAAACAGGTCAGCAGTTATTCAAAGGTATTGAAACTCATTTAAATGATTTTTCAGTCACCACACATTTGGCGAAGTCTTCAAAATGTCTGAAATAATTACCGAGATAAATGAAATATCAGAAACTGAGACATGCTGATAAAAACATTCAAAATAAGTATAAAAGTGTTCGAAATAATTTCCAAAGTGTTAAAATGTACAAAGAGGCTAAAATGACCACATTTTTTCACAATGTACTACTTTTTCGCATTAATTAAAGCTATTTGAAGTATCAGAAGTTTCTGGAATGTTTGCAGTGTATGCAGTGTCAAAGTTAAGCCTTTTCAAAGAGATTGTTGTGCATTTGGGCATAATTACAAGTACCTTGTCTATGCTTATGTTTAAACATACTTTGTCGTTATGGCAGTGGGATTTTGCAGACCTGAACCGCTGGTGTTTGATAACAGTACTGCTGAGAACTGGAGAGTGTTTGAACAAGAATATGATATTTTCATACAGGCTGCTTTTTCTGATAAAAACGCATGTGCAAAGGCATTCATACTTCTTAATTTAGCAGGCTTGGAAGTCATTGAGAGGGAATGCTCATTTGTGTATGAGGGGAGGGGGAAAATCACCATATTGTGATACAGGCTGAAATGCAGGAAGACCCTGAGTGCTTAAAACGTAAATTTAGGGACATGTGTAACCTTCAAATGAATATTAGATTGGAAAGGCATATATTTTACACAAGAAAACAAAAGCCTGGTGAAACTATAGCAGCATTTATTACTGACTTGAGAAATAAAGCTAAAATATGCAGATCTGGTGATTTACAAGATGATCTGATAAAGGACAGACTTGTGTGTGGTGTCAATAATGACGCAGTGAGAAAGATTTTGCTTCCAGATAGTGATTTAACATTGAGCAAAGCCATACAGATTTGTCAAATATATTAGCTTACAGAAAAGGACACAAATATGCTTATGAATGAGAAAAATGTGCTTGCAGTACCCAACAGTGCGACTGTTGATAGTGTGCAACATAAGGTTGGGTGCAAGGAGTAATATAAACCGAGAGACAGTGCCACATCTAACCTTAACCTTAAATCAAAGAGGTTGTTTGTTACGCCAGACCTTATTGTTAACTGTTGTAATTGTGGAGTCAACAATGAACCTAAATGAGAAAAGTGCTTAGCTTTTGGTCAGCAATGTCACAAATGTCAAAAGTGGAATAATTTCAAAAGGCTTTGCAAGTCTAAAGTGGCACATACTTTTAATAAAAGACAGCATCCAAAGAAGCAAGTAGATCAGTTAGAAAGCCGTGAGCACAGCTGGCCTTAGGCATAGGCGAACTAGGCGACCACCTAGGGCGCCGTAAAGGCCAGCCTCTTAAAGGGCGCAGTTTTTATTTATTTTAATTAACAAAGTTTGCGCTCTTCTCGGCGCCCTGTTGAAGTGTAACCGGAAGCCGGAACTATGGGGGAAGGGTTGACCACCCTCCCACTGACAGCTGCAGGTTGGCCAGGACTGTTTGAAGAAAAAAAAAAATGTTACTTTGCAGTTCGACAGTCTGCTGTAAGGAGGAACGTGCGCGCATTAAGAAATGTCAGCGTTGTCGGTGAACTGATTTTCAGGGAGTTGACACTCGAGGAATTATTGTTTGAATGGTAAAACTAGAAGAAAAAAATCTTTAAATATACTAACACTGCTATACAACAAGGACCTCAAGTCTTCCAAGAATACTGTGAATAGTCTTCCCAAGCTTAAGACTAGACATTCCTTTTGCCTGTGATTACAGACTTCTTATCCAGCCTATCTTTACCACTTATGACATGCGCAATACCATTCCATACATTATAAATAACATCTACACATCACTCTAGACCTAGCTATTTATCTCTCATCAAATACTGATTTTATTGTCACAAAGTCCTTTCCCAACTAAAGCTCTGCTACAAAATCAGTCCTCTAGTCTCAACAGAATCCTGGCTTGCTCTTGCTAAAAATGTTCTACTTCCAAAACTTTGTTATGGCATTTGATTTCTAGTATTTAGCTTGGTATGTAATATACAAAGATTGCAAATAGAGAAAATAATTTGCAAATTTTCTCTGATGACAGATTCATGGGCACACCACTGTGTTATACTAAAGAAACTAAACTGGCTACCTATGACAGCAAGATCTACTTTCATATTAGGTACACTAATATGCAAAGTATTAAATTAAGGTTACTAACCACTCCTGAGAAGAAAGCTGCCAATAATGGAAAAGGTCTACACTCCAAGAGATTTCCAAGAAAACATTCTAATCTTAAGCAGACCCCATCTAAAACTACCATAGGGGAAAAAAAACTTTTTCAGACTAGACCATGCAGTGTGGAGTAAACTTCCAACAACAGTGAAATCAGAAACTAGTCACCTGAGAGTCAAACAGGCACTGTCTGGGTTCCTACATAATGAAGCAAAATGCAAGTGTTTTAGGGATAATGATTAAAGTACATTGCATATTAGCATTTCCGCTTCCCAGAATCAAGACACCCCTGTATATAGCTCTAAACATATCTGGATATACCACTTTGCTTCATCTGTTGTGCTTTATTTCATGAATTCTCTTTATATACTACCCCTAGGGACACCTTCTCTGATGATTAAGTCTACCACTCAACCAAATATTCATAAATCTAAACATAGTTTCTGAAAATATAACATTGCGTAGGCAAGTTATGTCTGTACTACAGATGGAGTGCTATGAAATGACTAATAGTTTTTTATATATACAGTATAATATAATACTGTTTCTGCCATGCTATTTTATGGATATTTGTTATATTGAACCAAACTGTATCTGTGGTAACTTTCACTACTACACTATGGCTAAGAGATTCATTGTGCAAAATGTTATTTTCCTCTATGCCCATCTCATATGAAAGACCCAGAAAAGGGTCTTTGCACCAGTCCATGTACCTACCTATCTTGGAATACAAAATATCATGTCCTCCAACTTTTTTGCCTTTTATTTCAGCCCAGATAGTGTAATGGGGGGGGGGGGGTCTTCATTTTTGATGTTAGGTTTCAGACACTTTTCTTATAGAAAAAGAAAGTCTTGGGAATTATGAGTTGGAGGTCAGTCGACTTATTGCCTCTGCTTCTGATGCTAATGTTATAGAGAGATAGAACTGGATCTCTTTTGATGTTTTGGGGAAGGCAAAATGGGTCTATATCACTTGACTGAAACATCAATTCAGGGAATACCTATTTATCGACCCCTATTCAGTGAGCGTCCTTTTATCAAACACACAAATCAATGAACTTTTTTCCCAAGACGCCGAGTTATTTGGCCAACATGTAGAAATTTGTCCCTTTCCCACTGTAGTGTGATTTCAGAGTTGGTATATAAAATTGGGAAGGGTGGCATTGCCCTTTTTGGTGGGTTTGTTATACTGTGGTACGTATCGCTTGGTATGTTGGCCTATTAAATTGGTGCCCTGCAAAAACATTCACTGATTTGATTGATTGATAAAAGGGTAGCTCACTGAATAGGGGGAGTTGATGAATAGGTATTCGCTGAACTGGTATTTTGATCAAGTGATATACACCCAGGCGAAATTGTGGTTTCTAGAAAAAAAGGACCTGGATGCTACATAGCTGTTATGAAGAAAAGTATCTAAGCACAGAAGGCATTACCTTAATTTTAATTTTGGACCTTATTTAGGTGTTGTATGAGTGCGTTCTGTAAGCTAAAGATTTTTGTTTGTAGAAGTGAAGAAATGTAATATCATGGAGGGTGGATGAGATGGAAAAATGGGTATAGGTTTGATGCAGCAGCTGGAGAGGCCACTGCAGCAGCTGGAGAGGCCACAAAAGTTCCTCACCAAAAGGATAAAGGGTCTCAAACATCTGTCCTATGCTGCCCGACTGAAAGAACTCCAGCTCTATTCAGTCGCACGCTTGCTCAGAGGTGACCTTTGCCTAACATACAAGGCCATGTCAAACCCAGATTTGATGAATATGCTTCACCTCAAAAAATCTAGATCCGTCAGAGCCACAAGGGCGGGAGACTTAAACCTCGACACGGCTATTAATAGGACGTGCTGGAGGGATAGATTCATCACCCAAAGACTCCCTATGCTGTGGAATAAAATCCCGGTATATGTGAGGCAGAGCACCTCGCTGGCCTTGTTCAAGAGAAATCTTGACCAATGGATGGGAGATCGCAGATATACCCCAGGGATTACCTCAGTGTCACTGCTCATCAGAGGCACAGCAAAATAATGGGTATAGTTCCCCATACTAAAGGGGTGGCGTAAGCCACAAAACTATGGGCTAGGCTTGTAAATGCCCTCGGGCAGATAGCCTAGTATGAACCTATGAACCTATGAACCTATTTGGAGGAGTTTTTTGATTAGTGCAGGTGATAAGTATAATGGTGGGGGGGGGGTGAATTTTGCTAGCAGGTAATATGAGCAAGACCTGAGTGTAGAAAGAGTGGTAAGGATGGGTATTTTTTATAAAATAGGTGTATGTGTTAGTGAATTAGAATGGAGATGAAATAAGGTAGAACAATGTATTTATTAGGACAGGAGAGAGAAGGGATGGGTCAAGGTAGGAGGCGGTCAGCAGAGGGAGTAGATCAGTTACACAGTAAAAAAAACTGGCAAAGCTTTTTTTCTAATGGTGTTTATTATATTTGCTACAATGAGGTATGAAGAAATGTATGAATGCTGCATGTTCTTAATAATGGCAAAATAATAAGAGACTTGAGAGGGTTAAGGAAGTGCATGGAATGACATGATGAAAAAGATGACATTTTATTAGCTAGATTAAATGTGTAAGGGATTGGACATGTTGTTATACAAGTAGACAAACCCTGGGAGTAGCAGGTGCTGTGTGAAAATCTTCCCTTCCCAAACTACCAGCAGTCAATCAGTGCATATATGCCCACAGCAAATCAGAAGAGAGGACACAATTACCAATTTCACTGCTAAAATTAAAACTTTTATTAGATAAGTTGATGATCTATAATGGTAGAAATTCCAGAAAGTAGTAAAAAGTGCACCTGCACATTTTAATACTACCGTCTCATTCAGTCACATCGCGGACAAAAAAACTACAGCTCACACTACTGGGCAGAGTACTTTGTTACTGTCAAAGGATGAAGTCATTATTTTAGTTACCTCATTTGATAGTTCTGGGGCACAGCAACATTACATCAGGAGGAAAGAAGGAAGTTTGGTACTACTGAGAACATTGCATTCCTTGTAAACAATTACAACTGTCCTCTTTATAGTGGCAAGATGAGAAGGCATTAAAATACTAATTAAACAAGTTTTGAAGACTTTTTTGAGACTTTTGGACCAATTCAGATTTATTAATATTGTGTATAAATTAACAAACAGCAGCAGACCCCATTTACTATAATTTCTTGTAAGCCATATAAGATTATGATAATAAATTCCATTTGTATAAATAATTATGCAATTCATACTGAAGGCTTAAAGACTTAACAAATAGGCAGAGGTGGAAACAGTTGACTGCAGCAGTGATCAGTATTTAATATATATATAGATATATAGATACACACACACACACACACACACACACACACACACACACACACACACACACACACACACACACACACACATATACTGTGGGACTGGGTGCTAATGTGTTATAAGAGGAAGAAATAAAATAAAATAAAGAACTCTACTTACAATAATGTCCTGTTGCATAAAGTAAAGTAAGGTAATAAATATCAATGAAGCTGCTTTAACATCTGCATAGGTGACAAGAGATTAGTTATGGTAATCTTGTGTTCATCATATAAAATGTTTTAGAATATTAAGGAATTCTTTAGAATGTTGTAGTTAACTTAATATTTTAGATGTTTGGGGAATATTTTAAGCAGAACAGCAACTGTTAATGTTTCCTCAGTAATGACTGGACTTAAATATGGCCTGTGACTTTAATATGACATGCTGGAGGGACAGATTTATCTCCCAGCAACTGCCACATCTTTGGAACAGGCTACCAATATATGTGAAACAGAGCACCTTTATGACACTGTTCAAGAGGAACCTGGACAAGTGGATGGGGCACCGTAAATTCTTATTGGAGATAGTGCCCAGGACCCTCCTTGACATGGGCAGCCATCACTAAATGCAATATTAGGTATTGACTAGTACTGCTATGGTATTATATTGGGTTGAAATGGCTAGGCTTAAAATGACCTCCGGGTCAATAGCCTAGTAATCTCCTATGATTCTATGATCCTATGGAGGGCAGTGCTAAAAGGTAGCCTTATCTGTGTATCTTAATATGATATTTTTAGAGATGTGCGTCTTCTGGAAGATTAAAAAAAAATCTAGTAATATCTTTAATAATTGCGAATAGTCATGTAGATGGGAGTATTAATATTGCAGTGCCCATTTGATTGCTTATTATTTGGTGCATTTTAAGGGCTGATAAGGGTTCTACACTTCTAAGTATGTCCTCCTTTGTATGAGATGCCTAGCAACTATGAACTTGTTGTCAGTTTTAGTCATTTCCTATTGCAATATTACCAGTTTACCAAATTTTTAATGTAATATAGGCAATTAATTCTTCAAGGGCAACAGGCAATGACTTTGTAGATGAAACATTAGATGTAAAGTTGTTTGCCAGTGGCAATCTCTTCATTAGTTACAGATTTCTTTAATGTGGAATTGTTCAGATGATTTCTCTTCTGCAGAGATTGTTTGTATTGAGTGATATTGGTGGATTGTAATGACCGAAGTCAGAGTAGCCTTTTATGGTTGAAATTTTCTGAAATGGGTGGTTTTGTCATTATTGGTTTATACATTTTGTTTCTTTGCTTATTAAACGAATGCTTAAAACTACAAATTTAAAACACATATGCATACTAAATCTAGAGCAATTGATAATAGTTTTTCAATCTTACTCACAAACACTGGCTAATCTACAATGTATGTACTGTACCTGTGTACTATGTATGTATTCTACCTACATTCCAAAGTTCAGCTGTACACCACAAATCTATTACTTACCTTTATTTTTTAAAATTAATATCTTTTTTGATTGTTCTCTCCACTGTAACTGTTTGTGCCGCATACCACTGTAAAAACATGTCTCTTGTAATTTGTGTGTATACTGATTATGTCTAAATAACTAAATGTGTCTGTAATTTTTCTTTGTGGAGCTTTTCTCCCCGGGCCTCTGCTGAAAAAGGGCCTTTTCGGCTCAGTCAGACACCCCCGGTTAACAAATGTAAAATAAAATAAAATAAAATAAAAATTCTAACAAGTGGTGCTGTATTACATAAGGAATATAATTTAATGCAATCAGGAAGTTGAATCAAAGAACAAGTACATGTATGCATGGCCGTAAAAATGTTTGCAAGGAGTCTATTTCGAAAACAGCCAAAATGTAAACTTAATCCTCCACTGACCAGATGCATTTTCTATAAATATGGGTTTTCATGCGGTTTTAGTGGCAGAGAATTTTACTGTTCATGCCAAGCCTGTTTTCATTGCAAGATTGTATTGTTTATCAAATGGCTATCTGTGTTTGTGCTATTCTATCTTAAGCTACTGTACACAGAGAGGAGAGAGGTTGTTATTCTACTTTCACTGAGCTGTAAGGTTTGCTCGCCTACCCAGAGTAAATTAAACTGTTTAGATTAACCTAACCAACCCTTTGAACAAAGGCACATAGGCTTCTATTTTCTGAAGACATGACTTTTATAGTAAAGTATGTGTGAAGGAGCAACAGATAAAGCAGGTTTATTAAAGGAAATTTCCATCTTCACTTGCAGTTTAAACCACATTACAAGGTATCCTTTCTTCTATGTCTTTAAATAATTAAAGGAAATGACTGGACTGGCTTTCTTGGAGAATGAATGACTAGAGTGACTTTTTTGGGGAGTGACCTACCTGTGAGCATGGCTCGTAGGGGTGTTTCATGAGTATGACATGGGTGGGGCTTAAGGGGTGCCAGAGCACTACTTCGCCTAGGGCGCCATATCAGCTAAGGCCGGCCCTGGCCATGAGCAAACTTTCTATGTTGATGGGGTCTCTGTGATTGATAAAACTGTTAACACAATAGATTATCATTTGGCAACAAAGAGTGAAATATTTTGTACTGTATGGATTAACTGAAAATCTGCAGACCTTAAAGTAGACACTGGGTCCAAATGCAATGTTATATCAGCAAAAATGTTTGCCAGAGTAAAGCTGATGAGAAACTTGATTCAGCAAAGTGTGCAAAACTTGTTGCTTATGGTGGTGAGGAGATTCAGCCTGATGGTGCAGTAGTTCTCACATGCCATTCTGCTAGTAACAGCTATGACTTGCAGTTTTACGTAGTCAAACTGCACATGCAGTCATAGGTGGGCCTCGGAGACAGTTTGAGCATGGGACTGATTTCATTTAATAAAGACGTCCACCATATAAGTCAGAACAAGCATGATAGTTTCACACAAAATATTATTCATGAGTATGCTGACATTTTCAAAGATGAGCCTGGCAAACTACCAGTCACATATTCCATGAAGTTAAACCATGAAGTAAGCCCAATTGTCAGACAAGCCAGGAAGGTTCCAGTAGCAATGCAGAGCAAAGTGAAAACAGCACCAGAAAAATTATGAATTTAGGTGTGATAAATCCAGTAAAAGAACAGACTGAATGAGCATCATCCATGGTCGTAGCTCATAAGAAAAGCTCAGATGATATTTGAATATTTATTGATCCCAGAGATTTAAACAAAGTGCTTATATGTCCACATCACCTGCTGCACAGAGTAGAAGTAGTAGCAGCTCTTATGCCAAATGCCATTATTTTTTCATTCTTAAATGTCAAAAGTTCATTTTGGCAAATTTTTCGGGATCACAAATCTTCATTGTTAACTATTTTCAGTACACTACTTGATAGATACAAATTCTTGAGAATTTCATTTAGAATAAATTCTGCCAGTGAAGCATTCCAATATGCGATGGAACAATTTGTTTAGGTTATCCATATGCTATCATAGTAGACAACATTAATGTACAGAGAAATGGTAAAGACGAACATGATACAAACCTCAAAAAAGTTCTAAACCGTGCACATGAAGTCAATCTTAAACTGAATCCTCAGAAATGTAAATTCAGGCTGAGAGAAACTACTTATGTGGGTCATTTGTTTAGCAGTTCTGGCTTACAACCAGATCCATCTAAGCAAGCAGCAATTCTTGAGATGCCAGTTCCAGACAATGTCACATCTTTGCAGCATTTTCTAGGTATGGTCAACTATTTAGGAAAGCTCAACCTAGACCTGAATGAGCTTTCAGCATTGTTACGTGAGATGACACACAAAAATGTAAACTGGTCGTGGTTAGAACATCATAAAGCATTTGATGTTCTGAAAGAGAAAATTGCCAGTCCACCCACATTGAAATATTATGATGTTCATAAACCAGTAACCCTTTCATGTGATGCTTCTAAGTACGGCCTTGGTGCAGCATGTCTTCAGGAAGGCATACCAGTAGCCTATGCTTCTAGAACTTTAACCCAAACAGAGATGCAGTATGTGCAAACTGAAAAAGAGCTTTTGGCAGTAGTGTTTGCACATTCAAAGTTCCATTACTACATTTATGGCAAACCTGTTCAAACAGAGACTGATCACCACCTCTAACATCAGTTCTGAAAAAGCCAATGCATTCAGCCTCAGCACGCTTGCAATGCACGATGTTAAAATTGCAAAAGTACAATTTCAATATCGTTTATACAAAAAGCAAAATATCTTTACCCTGCAGATGCTTTGTCAAGAGCAGCCAGACAAACAACAGAACAGCATGACAATGAGAAAGCAGACTTCGAAGTCATGGAAGTCAAAAAGTTTTCCTCATCATGACTTGAATTCAGAAATCACACAGCTTTTGACCCTGTTCTTCAGAAGATGACACATTTTATCAGTCAAGGATGGTCAGTGAGACAAACCAGTCTACCATTTGACATACAGAAGTATTTTCCTTACAGAGATGAGCTCATGGTTGAAGATGGAATCATCATGAAAGGTCTTAAAGTGGTTATTCCTTCAGCATTACAACAGGAATATATCCAGATTTTGCATTGTGGTTACCCAGGTACTAATTCAACCAAAAAAAGGGCAAGCGGCACAGTAGTTTGGCCTTCTATGTCAAAAAAGAAATAGAGAAGGAAACTCTAGAATGTTTGCAATACTACTAAATCACACTACTAAAATGAACCACTTCCGCTAAATGATTCCTGAATTACCATGGTCGATGGTTGCTACTTATATTTTAGAATGGAATGGTCAACATTACTTGGTGTTAGTATACTCTTAATCAAATTGGTCTGAAATTGACCGTCTTCCTAACTTAATGTCCAGCACTGTCATCACAAAATTGAAGAGACATTTTTCTGTCCATGGTAGTCCGCACAAAGTTGTATCTGACAATGGTACAGAGTTTACAAGTCAGCAGTTCAAGACGTTTGCTGAGTTTTGGGACTTTGTCAGATTTGCTGTATCCAGAACTGTTTGTAAGCTTCTGAGAAGTGCCAAAATATGCTCTTTAATTTTTCCCTTAGATCTACTAGTTCTCTCCCCTCCTGCACATTTACTAGCTTATTAGTCTAGGACTTTACCATACCAGACTTCTTGCAGCAATTATTATAGCACACAAAAGTGCTACCAGCACTAAACGTTCTATAACGAAATAGCTCCAGTACTTATTATTAATGCCCACCCCTCCAGACATGTCTAAAGGTCAGTTCCCTCTGCTTTCTCCTATTAACCTGGTGAACTTGGGCATCCTGAGGCAATGTAGCAACTGCCTCATGTACACCGACAACCCTCTCCTCTTACCTACCAACACTCAGACTTGCGAGGATGCACTTACATATCCAAATTGGAAGCCACACACTCTCCAGCCAAGACTGGAATAGCTGGTCAAGAGGAGAAGGTCAACACTTACACCACACCACATGGAACACACAGTTCTCCAGAACACACACCAACACTGCCTTCACATAAAAACATAAAGCAAACACACACCTTCATGGAGGCTCTCAATAAAAATCTACCCAAACAGCAGAGACCTCCAA
Organism: Protopterus annectens; assembly: GCF_019279795.1. Taxonomy (NCBI): domain Eukaryota; kingdom Metazoa; phylum Chordata; order Ceratodontiformes; family Protopteridae; genus Protopterus; species Protopterus annectens. The sequence continues at coordinate 1,871,043,629 of NC_056731.1, read as the reverse complement.
GGCAGAAACGCACTCGACCACCACAACACAACACTAATCATGAGACACATAACTCTCCTAAACAGTGTGCCACTCAACCAAAGCCCCTAAGGCAAAATGGCATGCCCAACACAATAGTCATAGGTGACTCAATAGTGAGGCACACTGATGTCCCACTCACTAGGTTGAATAAGGAAAAAGTAACAGTCAGCTGCCTGTCAGGTGTCAGGATCTGCCACATAATGCACGCACTCAGGTCCCTCAATAACAGGTACAAATCTGACTCTGTCATTGTACATGTGGGTGTGAATGACCTGAAATGTACCTCCCTGGACTACATGAAAAGAGACACAGATGAGCTCTCTGATTATGTAGCCCAGGCAGGTACGACCCTAGCCCTGAGCAGCATCCTACCATCACTCAGAATGATACCACAGCCAAGCAGAAAATGATTGATTTCAACAACTGGCTAAGTTTCTGGTGTCATTCTAAGGGTATCCAGTATCTGCCTGCCTGTTATAACATGACTGACAGACCTCGATGCTTTGCCAGAGATGGCCTGCATTTGTCACCCCTGAGTGTCTGGATACTGGCTAAGGCTCTTGCCACCCCTATAGTGCCTTTTTAGGTGGTGTTCCAAAGACCAAATTACCACAGTAACAGCTACAAACAAATGCAATATGAGGGTCATACTGCTTAATGCTAGAAGTCTAAATCTCAAAATGCATTCGCTTGAAGCACTCCTTAAAATGGAGAACATCAACATTTGTACTGTAACAGAGACCTGGTTCAAGGCAGCAGAAATAATCCCTGCACTACCAGGCTATAACTAATTCCACACCTTTCAGCCCCAACTGCACTACCAGGCTATAACTAATTCCACACCTTTCAGCCCCAGAACTTAGACCAAAGCTTCAAAGGCGGTGGTGTTTACATATTCATAAAGGATGCGCACACCTCCAGACTGGTAGCCCAACATAATGCATCAGAGACATTTCAGATGCAGCTAACATTGGGTAAGACAGAGATTCAGGTTGTAGCCTGTTATAGGTCCCCAACCATGTCCCAAGACACTCACTCCACATTCCTATGAACCCTGGAGAACATTAGGGTCCAACATAACACTCTCATACTAGGTGACTTCAACTACTCCTCCATTAACTGGGAAAACTACTCATGTACCAATACACTTGCCCAACGTTTCCTGGAATTCATTAATTCCAATGCGCTGGACCAGCTCATTCTTACCCCCACTATAGGTAGCAACATCCTTGATCTGCTCATTACTAACATGGACGACCATTGCTCTACACCAGTAGTCAACTCCTCCATGGTTACATTTGACCACCAACTAATCACCTTGGAAATCCACACCCCCCCCACAAAGGTAACCACCATGAAAAACTTCTCCACAGCTAACTTTTGGCTCCTAAAAATAGAGCTGGCTAACTTCACGGCACCCAGACAGATGGAGAATAGTTGCAAGACCGCTGAATCATACACCAATGCACTGTATGAATACGTACAGAAATGCATGGATCTCGCCATACCCAACAGAACCAAGATGCTCTCCTTCAAAAAAAGGAAGCCAATCTGGTGGTCCCCTCCCATAAGTAAACTCTACAACAAAAGGAGGAAACTGATGTCGAATAAGGTGAAGTCCAAAGACTGGAAAAACTCCCTTATCAACCTCAACAAAAAGTTGAGATCCCTCATCAAATCCCCTAAAGCTAGCTACAACCACAAAGCCTTCTATAGTTATGTAAAGAATCTCCATGGCAATACCCAGATTTGCTCTGAGCTACTGCACAATGGTACATACTGAGCCAACAGATATTGCCAATATACTGGCCGACAGATTCAGTGCTAATTTACCCCTTACTCCTCACCAAATGGCCAATCACAATACCAGTAGGTTGCCAGGCACCGAGTATTACTGCTGCACAGGTTAAAACAGCACTGTTCAAGGCCAAGAATACAACTTCTGTGAGACCTGACAATATCCTTGGCTGTGTTCTACATGAGCTACAGAGTGAACTGGCACCTCACCGCTGTGCCCTGTTCAGTCACATACTCATCTCAGGCTTTGTCGCTAATGAATGGCATACTGCTACAGTCACCCCTATCCACAAAGGAGGAGTGACTACAGACCATGGGAATTATTGCCCCATTAGCCTGATAAGTCTGATATGCAAAGTTATAGAACGCATCATCATGGACCTAATAAACAAGGATATAGGGAATCTCCAAACTCTGGATCCCACACAGTTTGGTTTTGTGAAGGGTAGAGCATGTCTGCTCAACTTGGTCGACTTCTCTGAGTCAGTCACCAGAGCTGTGGATGAAGGGAAGGTGGTTCATACAGCCTACCTTGATCTGGCCAAGGTCTTTGATACCATTCCCCATTCCGGAATCATAGAAAAACTCACTAAGCTAGGCATTGACCCCTATATCACTAGGTGGGTTGCAAACTGGCTCACAGATAGAACCCACAGTGTGAAAGTAGATGACTCTAAGTCAGACTGCCAACCAGTCACGAGTGGAGTCCCACAGGGATCTGTCCTGGGTCCTCTCCTGTTTGGTATCTACTTCTCAAAAGTCCAGGCTAACATGAAGGGACTCTGGCTGACAAAGTTCGCAGACGATTGCAAGTTGGGAGCCATTATTAACTTCTCAAGTTACGTTGACATCCTACAGAAAGGCCTCACTGAGACCAACGACTGATGTCAGAACCATGGCCAAAAAATATGTCATCATCCCCTTTGGGAAAAACCCAGTTCCCATGAATTACCACATCGATGGCAGTCCACTGAACATAGAAGATGTTATAAGAGATCTGGGAAAACAGGTTCATAGGTTGGTACTAGGCTATCGACCCAAGGGTCTAAGTAAGCCTAGCCAACAAGGTTTCCTGGCTTACACCACCCAAGAAAGTTAATTTCCTGTGCCCCTGTCAAGCAAAGCCACAGAAGTGATCCCTGGGGTATATTTCATATTTCCCATCCACTCAAAGATTTTTCTTGAAGAGTGCTAATGAGGAACTTTGCTTGACATAGATGGGTAGCTTGTTCCAGAGTATAGCAAGTCTCTGGGACAGGAATTTATCCCTCCAGCATGTCCTGTTTATTGTGGTGACAAGTTTTAGGTCCCTAGAGCATGTAGCTCGGAGGTATTGGGATTTCTTTAGGTGTAGCATGTCCAACAGCTCTGGGTTTAAGATAGCTTTATATGTTAGGCAGAGATCTCCTAGGAGTAGGTGATATGCTACAGAGTAAAGCTGGAGTTTTTGAGACGGTCAGTGTAGGGCATCTGTTTGAGGATAGCAATCCTCTTTGTGAGGTACTTCTGTGGCCTTTCCAGCTGCTGCAAATGTCTTGTGAGGTACATTCCAAAAGGGGCATTGTACTCTATAATGGGTCTAATGAGTGCTGAGTAGAGGGGAACAATGACCTCTTTTTTTCTGGATGAGAACCCTTTTGTGATGAGGTGTACCACATAGAAGGATTTCCTGACTACTGTGATGATGTGATTATCAAAAGAGGGACTACTGTCCACCTGGGTCCCAAGGTCTCTTATCACACATTTGGTGTTACGCAGACTACTGTTTATGTGGTAGTTCATGGGTACAGAGTTTTTACCAAAGAGGATGACAATGCACTTTTTGGCATTGAGCTTGAGGTCATGCCTCTGACACCAAGCATCTGTCTCAGTGAGGCCCTTTTGTAGGATGTCCACATCATTTGGGGATTCAGCTATGGCTCTTAGTTTGCAGTCATCTGCGAACTTCATTAGCCAGAGGCCTTCTGTGTTAGCCTGTACTTCAGAGAAGTAGATACCAAACAGGAGAGGTCCCAGAACTGACCCCTGTGGTACTCCACTTGTCACTGGTTTGAAGTCAGATTTGGAGTCTGCAACTTTTACAGTGTGGGTTCTGTCAGTGAGCCAGTTGGCAACCCATCTTGTGACATAGGGATTTATACCTAGTTTAGTGAGTTTAGCTATAATTCCAGAATGGGGGATGGTGTCGAAAGCCTTGGTGAGGTCAAGATAGGCTGTTTGAACCACCTTACCTTCATCTACGGCTTTGGTGACTACCTCAAAGAAGTCAATCAGGTTCAGAAGGTACGATCTGCATTCACAAACCCAAACTGGGTGGGGTCCAGAGTTTGGAGGTTACCAATGTCTTTGTTTATGAGTTCATTGATGATACCTTCCATGGCCTTGCAGACCAGGCTTGTCAAGCTAATAGGGCGACAGTTCCGAGGATCAGTGGTGGCTCCCCCTTTGTGGAGTGGGATAACTGTTGTTGTGCGCCATTCAGTAGGCACAAAGCCTGATGTGATATTATGATTGAACATGGTGCTTAGGTGGGGAGCCAGTTCGTTCTGAAGTTCGTGTAAAACACAGCCTGTGATGACGTCCGGTCCCATGGATGCTGTGTATTTTGTTTTAGAGAGTGCAGCTTTTACCTACATAGATGTGATTACAGGGACTCTGAATTCTTCCTGTATAAATATGGGCCCTTTAGGGGTTGGGGGGGGTAAAGTTAGCACTGAACTTATCTGCCAGGATGTTGGCAATATCAGTTGGTTCTGTAACTGTCGTGCCATTGTGCTGTAACGCAGAGCAGATCTGGGTGTTGCCATTGATATTCTTGCCATAGCTATAGAATGCTTTGTGGTTGTCTTTAGAATCAGTGGCGATTTTGTTTTCGTAGCTAGCTTTGGAGGATCTTATAAGGATCTCAGCTTCTTACTGAGGCTGACCAAGGAGCTCCTCTACTCACGGGATTTTACTCTGTTTTGAAACAGCTTCTTCCTTCTGTTGTAAAGTTTGTTTATGGCAGGGGACCACCAGATTGGCTTCCTTTTTTGGAGGATAGCGTCTTAGTTCTGTTTGGGATAGCACAAGCCATGCACTCGTGTAAGTGCTTATAGAGTGCATTTGTGTAGGATTCAGCAGTCGTAACTGTATTGTCCATCTGCTTGGGTGTCATGAAGTTTGCTACTTCTGTCTTAAGAAGCATGAAGTTGTCTTTGGAGAAATTTTTTACCATGATTTCCTTAATGATGGATGGGGGGCGGGATGCGGATATTAGCAATGTCTCTTTTGACCACCACACTGCCAGTGTGGTCAGAAAGTCCTTCTATGTGGCACATCTCATTACTAAGGGTTTTGCATCCAGGAAGATAGAGGTCATTGTCTCCTTCTACTCTTCCCTCATTAGGCCAATCATCGAGTACAATACCTCATTTGGCATGTACCTCACTAGACACATGCAACAACTGGAGAGGCTGCAAAAGGACCTCACAAAGAGGATCCTAGGCCTTAAACATTTATCTTATATGGACAGACTAAAAAAACTCCAACTATTCTCTGTCTCATATCGCCTACTTAGAAGCGATCTCTGCTTGACTTACAAAGCCATGTCTGACCCAGCTCTGTTAGAAATGCAACATCTAAAGAAATACCAAGCCCTCCGCATTGCCTTTTTTAGGCAAGGCTCAAAAGACAAACCCACCTCCTTAGAAAACAAAAATGGAAAAAAACTAAGGGTAATGCTGCTCAACGCCAGAAGTCTAAATCTCAAGATGCAGGCACTTGATGCACTCCTCAGCATGGAGAACATCAACGTCTGTGCAGTAACTGAAACCTGGTTCAAGGCTCCTGAGAGCACCCCAGCACTACCAGGCTATACCTCGTATCATGCTTTTCGGCCCCAAAACCCGGGCAGAACCACAAGGAGGGAGTGTCCATATTCATCAAGGACACCCACACCTCCAGGTTAGTAGCAACACATGAAGCATCAGAGACCATACAGGTGCAACTAACCATAGGCAAAACTGCTATACAACTGGTAGCTTGTTACAGACCACCCTCCCAATCTCAAGAACCCCACTCAGCCTTCCTGAAGACATCGGAGGATATGAATGTATCACAAAATACCATCATACTGGGAGACTTCAACTACCCAAACATAGATTGGGTACATTATTCTAGCCCTAATACCTTAGCCCAAAGGTTCCTGGAATTCATAAATTCAAATGCACTGGAACAACTAGTCACCTCTCCCACTAGGGGAGATAATATACTAGACCTGATCATCACAAACATGGGGACAAAATGCTCCACACCGGAGTATACCCCTCACTAGTGAGATCTGACCACAAACTAATCACCCTGGATATACATATCCCACCTCCACCCCCAGCACAAAAGACCACAGTGAAAAACTTCTCAAAAGCAGACTTCACTCTTCTTAAGACTGAGATGGTATCCTTTAAGCCCACTGTGCCAGTGGATACCACATCCCACAATGCTGAATCCTTCACAAATGCTTTCTATGGACATCTCCAAGAATGCATGGATCATGCAATCCCAAACAAATCCAAGTCCCTCTCCACCAAAGGTAAGCATCCTGTCTGGTGGACCTCAGCTATAAACAAATTGTATAACAAAAGAAGGAAGCTACTGCACGTCAGAGCAAAATCCCATGAAGGGAAGACATCTCTGATCAACATTAGCAGAAAACTACGTTCTCTCATAAAAACATCCAAGGCCAACTTTGAGAGAAAAATCGCTAAGGACACTAAAGATAACCACAAAGCCTTCTTCAGCTATGTTAGAAACCTGGGTGGAAACCCTCAGATATACTCAGAGTTGGTTCACAACAACAAAAAATACACTGAACCCACAGATATTGCCAACATTCTGGCTGACAGGTTCAGTGCAAATTTCTCCCCTCCTTCACCCCCAAAAGAAGAAATACTTATCCCAGCTGAATGTAATCTCCATGTCATCTCAGATGTCCAAGTGAGAACCACCCTAAACAAAGCAAAAAACACAGCATCAATGGGACCTGACGGTATCCCGGGTTGCGTGCTACGTGAACTCCAAGAGGAGCTAAACCCACACATAAAAATGCTATTTAACCTTAGCCTTACTTCGGGATATGTACCTGAACACTGGCGTACAGCAACAGTGGTACCACGCCACAAGGGGGGTGCCTTTACAGACCCTGGAAACTACCGCCCCATAAGCTTAACCAGCCTGGTCTGCAAAGCTACTGAAAGAATCATTATGGAACTCATAAACAGAGACATAGGGGACCTACAGACACTTGACCTCACCCAGTTCGGCTTTGTAAAGGGCAGATCCTGCCTTTTAAACCTGGTTGACTTTTTCGAAACAGTCACTAGAGCCATTGATGAGGGCAAAGCAGTCCATACAGCATACCTGGACTTGGCTAAGGCCTTCGACACAATACCCCACTCAGGCATCATAGATAAGCTCAACAGCTTAAAAGCAAACCCTTATGTCACTAGATGGATTGCAAACTGGCTAAAGGACAGAACCCATAAAGTTAAAATCGTTGGAGCAATGTCAGACTCAAAGCCAGTCACAAGTGGTGTCCCACAGGGATCTGTCCTGGGACCCCTCTTGTTCGGCATTTATTTCTCAGATGTTAAAGCAAACATGGGAGGGCTGTGGCTGACAAAGTTCGCAGATGACTGCAAATTAGGTGCCATAGTCGATACACCAGCAGACACACATATCCTACAAAAAGGCCTCACAGAAATGGACAACTGGTGCCGGAGTCACGGCCTTAAACTAAATGCCAAAAAATGTATAGTCATCCCCTTTGGGAAAAACAAAGTACCCACAAATTATCACATAGACAGCAACCCACTGAGTATGGAAAAAGTAATCAGAGACCTAGGGACCCAAGTCGACATCGACCTCTCATTTGACACCCACGTTGCCAAAGTGGTTAGAAAAACATTCTACCTTGCACACCTCATCATGAAGGGATTCACATCCAGATCCAAGGATGTCATTGTACCCCTATATTCCTCCTTCATCAGACCCATGTTGAGCACAATGCCCCATTTGGTATGTACCTCACCCGGCATTTGCAACAGCTGGAGAGACCACAAAAGTACCTCACCAAGAGGATCAAGGGTCTCCAACATATGTCTTATTCTGCCAGACTAAAGAAACTTCAGCTCTATTCAGTAGCATACCGCCTGCTCAGAGGTGATCTCTGCTTAACGTACAAGACCATGTCCAATCAGGATCTGATGGACATGCTCCACTTCAAAAAATCCAAATCCATCAGGACCACGAGAGCTAAAGACTTAAACCTCGGCACAAGTATGAATAGGACATGCTGGAGGGATAGATTCATAACCCAGAGGCTTCCCATGCTTTGGAACAAGATCCCAGTTCGTATTAGGCAGAGGCCCTCACTGACTCTCTTCAAGAGAAATCTTGATGAGTGGATGGGAGATCGTAAGTTTACCCCAGGGGTCACATCTGTGTCACTGCTAGACAGGGGCACAGTAAACTAATTCTATTATATAAGGGGACCTTCATTGTGTCACTACTAGACAGAGGCACAGTATTCTAAATGTATTCTGTACATTTTTGTACCATTTCATGGGGTGGAAAAAGCCACATCACTATGGTTAGGCTGACAAATGCCCCAGAGCAGATAGCCTAGTACTATACTATGAAACTATGAAACCATGAAACACACCCCAGAGACCTCAATCTCATTACCACAATCAACAGAACATGCTAGAGGGACAGGTTCATAACCCAGAGACTGCCCATGGTATGGAATAGACTTCCTATACATGTCAAGTGGAGCACCTCACTGGCCATCTTCAAGAGAAATCTTGATGAGTGGATGGGAAATAGAAAATTCACCCCGGGGATCACTCCAGTGGCTCTACTTGACAGAGGTGCTGGGAACTAAGGTCAGGTGGCACGATGCCAGGGTAATCCTATGGGCTAGGCTTGCAAAGGCTCCAGGGCCATTAGCCTAGTACACACCTATGAACCTATTAGCCTATGTTACTAGTAGCTCTGAGTATCCACAGTCCAATAGATTAGCTGAACATGCATTTCAAAGTGCAAAATGTTTGCTAGAGAATTCCAACAGAGATGGTACTGAAGTTTTCTTAACTTACTTAATCTCAGCAACATTCCTCGAGATAATTTGCTTAGTTCAGCTGCTCAGAGATTAATGGCCAGACAGAACTTAATCTCAGCAACATTCCTCGAGATAATTTGCTTGGTTCAGCTGCTCAGAGATTAATGTCCAGACAGACACAACGACCTTGCTGACCAGTAAACAACTATTGTAATCAACATTCAACTTTTGAAAAAAAAAAACGCCAGTTACAAAAGTTGTGCTACGATAACTCTACGAAACCTCTTAGACCACTGGGACAAGGAGAGATCGTACAGATGCAAACATCTAAAGGATATGACTGAGTGGGAATTATCAGAAATATTTGTGAAGAACTGAGATCTTATATTGTACAATTGGAAGGAATGGATTTTAGAAGAAACAGAAGACACATACTTCCAGTGTCCAAACCAGTAGCACAGAAGATTGCCTGTGCCAAAGACTATTTCTCAGAATGACCCTACACTTGTTTAGATTTCAGAAGATAGTGTACTTACCTTGAATAATCCTGTTGAGAAGAATTCCTACTGAGAAGAATTCTCCAGAGACTGTCCCTGTTGCTAAGCCCAGTCAAAGTGTTTATGTAACCAGACTGGGTAGAATTTGCAGACCCAATCCAAAATACACAGCGACTTGGACTTGAGCTCTGAATTGTTATTAATATTGAAAAGTTATCGAGCATATATATTCACTTGTTTTCCTACTGCCTGTCAAACAAATCAAAGAGGGAGGATATAGATCACTGAGTGTATTGTTCCTATTCAGCCACTGTAGCTAGACAGCAAGTGTATATAAGTACTGAGCATGTGCAAGAACAGTGCCGTTTTTGTACAGTCAGCCAGAGTGAATGCAGTCATCAATGGAGATGCACATGTGAGTGCGTTTGAAGTAATGAGTCAATCAGTCAACTTAAATACATGTTCTAATTACAGCTCCTGACATGTTTATGTACAATAAATATCTTGAACCCAAACACCACTTCATCGTCTCTTTTGAATGCATGAGACAAATGACAAATACTGTTTCTGGGGGGTAAGTGATTTTAAGTGACACAGACGATTTTCTAAATGTTATTATAACTGTTTATGAACAAGTCTCAGCAGATGTCTTCACAAAATTGTAGTTTTAACGTCGAAGGTAATTAAAATGACATATCCTTAAATTCTTATGTTGAGGCTTCTTCGTTTTCAGATAGTTTAGTATGGTTTGATCAATAAGCAAAACAGTTAAAGAAATTAAACAAAACGCAGTCATAGTTAACTTTCCATATTTACAATAAAGGACACTATATTACCTCTCCTAAGGTGGCACAAATGGGCAAAATATGGACCATTTACTAACAACAAGGAAGGCAGCTCACAGCATGGTTTAAAGTTTACTTTATACTTATAAAGAGTTCTTTTGAAGCCCAGTCTCTCATTGCTTACCAGAACATCCACTTGGTTGCAACATAATACTTTCCTTTTACATTGGTTCGCAGAAGGAAAAAAAGTTATTCAGCAGTTATTATATAAAAGCTGGGCTGGTGTGTGTCACCACATATCCACTTTCTCAACCATTAGAGACTCTTGTGAGAAAAAACTCAAGTTGCAAAAGTCCAAGACCCCAAGTGGGAAAGCCAAGCAGTGACACTCCCCCTCCAAAAAAAAAAAAAAAACACAATCAACTCCAGTCGACATCAAGCACTCAAGCAATAGAAGTAAGAGTATGCTTGCAACACCATGAATACCAAATTATCCATAACCCCAACAAGTGAAAGAATTAAAGAAATTACAGCCATGGTAAACCTTCCATTTAGGAATACTGTACTATCTTACACAACATGAAACAGATGGGTAAAATGTGACACATTTACTAACATCATCTAGGAAGGAGGATCATCCCAGGGTTATAATGCCAACTTTATTCTTATAAAAAGATCTTTGCTACCCCCCAGTGTCTCTTCCTTTGCCAGAACAGTCACTTGGTTACAACACAGGATTTTCCTTTTCCACTATCTGCAAGATAAAAACGTTATTCAACAGTTGCTCATTGGTTCACATATTCATAGAAGGTTACTAGGCTAACTACTCTAGAGCCCTTACAAGCCTAGCCATCTTTATCCCGAGTTGCTCCAATTATCACTTGTCAGGTGAGTGAAGTTCACAGAGGTAAGGGTCTATGGTAATTAATACTGACTGCCTCTGTCCAGGAGGGACATGGGCAGCACCCCAGGAGTGAATTTGTAGTTACCCATCCATTCATCTAGGTTGTGTTTGAAGAGGGTCAGGGAGGGGCTCTGTTTCATGTGAACTGTAAGCTTGCTCCAGAGAAAAGGCAGTCTCTGGGAGATGTAGCTATCTCTCAAGCATAACCTGTTCATGTGAGGGGCTAGGTTAAGATCCTTGGAGTAAGTAACCCTTGTGCAGTCTGAGGAATGTGTACCATTTCCATGAGGACAGAGTCAGAGGCTGGTTTACAAGCCAGACACAGGTCACCCCTTAGCAACATGTAGGAGACAGAATACAGTGACAGGGCTTTCAGTCTTTCTATGTAAGACTTGTTTTGTGTATCCTTTAATTTCTGGGTGAGAAACCCCTGTGGTCTTTCCAGTTGTTCCATGTAACTGGTGAGATACATGCAAAATGACTCATTGTAATCAATTAGTTGTCTGATGAGGGCTGAGTACAATGGAATTATAATAGCCTTAGGAGTAGGCCTTTATCTATAAGATGTGCCACACAGAAGGATTTCCTTACTAATGTGGATACATGGTAGTCAAGGTTCAGACTACTATCAACCTGAGTACCCATATCATGCACCACTGGGTCTACACTTGGGGGGGGGGGGGGGTGCAGTGTATAATGTAATTATCAGGGATGTCAGCTTTCCCACAGAGAATAATAATGCATTTTTTTTCAATTAGCTTTAATCCACGGCTTTGGAAGCAATCATTTGTCTGCATTAACCCTGTCTGCAGTATATTAATATCATAGGGGGACTCATTGACTGCTCCCAATTTATAATTTTCAGCAAACGTGGTCAGCCAGAGGCCATCCAAATTTGCTTAGACGTCTGCAAAATAAATTCCAAACAGGAAGGGGGTCAGCACAGAACCCTGTGGCATGCCACTGGTGACTGATCTTTTGCTAGGGGTGATGTCACCCAGTTTGACAGTATGTGTCCTGTCAGTAAGCCAGTTGGCTACCTATCTGGTAATGTAGGGGTTAATTCCCAATTGGGAGAGTTGCTCTATAATACCTGAGTGGGGAGTTGTATCAAATGCATTGACTAGGTCAAGGTGGGTGGTATGCACTGTCTTTTCCTTGACCAGGGCCTTGTTGACTTTCTTGAAGATGTCAACCATGTTTAAAAGGCATTATCTACCTTTAACGAATCCAAACTGGGTTGGGTCCAGAGTATGGAGATTACCTATGTTCTTGTTATAAGGTCTGTAATGATTCTTTGCATGGCTTTGCAGATGAGGCTAGTTAAGCTTATAGGCCTATAATTCCCAGGGTTAGTTGATGGTCCCCTTTGTGCAGAGGGATTCCTGTTGCTGCCCTCCATTGCACCAGAACATAGCCAGTTCACAGGCTGTGGTTAAGTGGGTCTGCTAGGTCATGTTTCAAGTTGTTTAAAAGGCAACCTGGCATGTTGAGTGGTCCCACTGATACCATGTTTTTGGCCTTGGACAACAAAGAGATGACCTGTTCTCTTGAGATAATAGGCTGAGGAATGGTGGCAGGTACACTTTGGGGATGACTGGAGAGGATGGGGGGGTGCTGTTTGCTCCAAATCTGTCAGCTAGCAGATTAGCTATTAACTCTGGTTGAGCATGGCTTGTGCGATCCACAACTAGTTCAGTGCACAGCTGGGTATCCCCTTTTAGATTTTAGACATAGTTAAAGAATGCCTTGTGATTATCCTTAGCCAAGGAGGCTATTTTTGCTTCACAATTAGCTTGGATGACTTAATAAGATCTTTAATTTGTTTGTTTCAGCTAGAGAGGGGTTTCTTCCTTGGCTGAGCCAGTTCTCTCTTGTTCTGGGACAATAGTTTCTTTCTCTCATTCCTAACGAATCCAGCAATAAACATGTTCATGAGGGACAGTATCAGCAGGAACAGAAGTACAAACGAGTTAAGCGGAATTGATTCAGAGACTGTTTATGTTGCTAATAATACTGTTTCTAATGATTATTTGCTTGTGGATAAATATGTTGTTAATCTTTCTGGATACACATTAAATGATTATGAGTTAGCAGTGTTAAATCGTGGTTTAAAAATTATTCCAGCACTTATACCCAGATTACATATGATAAAAGGGCTATTTTCTGTCTTATTAGGAAGTTGCATCTTATGAATTTTTTCATGCAGAATAATGACTCAAATGCTTTAGATAGTTTGAATATAAGTGAACAAGAATAAATTAATGAAAGTTTTTATTCCTGTGTCTCTGATCTAGATGACAATGGGGTTACTAATGCTTATTGTAGGTTGGATACTTCTAGTATTATGTATAAAACACAGTTTATTCCACCTTTTTGTTCCTGATGGAGTGGAGGACATTTCTTCAATGCTCAATTCTGCACTTGAATCTGCCTTTAGGGAATTGTAAAAAAATAAAGATAAAATTGAATATAATTTGAGTAAATCGGAATGGGAAGCCCTGCAGAATTTGAGTAATAAAGAACTCATTTTTAAACCAGCTGATAAGGGAAATAAAATAGAGAGATTACATTTTAAACAATATTTGAAAATGTGTTATGGCCATTTAGAAGATAGTAAAACATATAAAAAGAGTAATATGGAGAATATCTTGAAGCCCTAATAAAATATCAGGAGTTATTGAGTAAGGGGATGAGATTAGGCTATTTTTTTACAAGAGGATGTCAGCAAAACTTTTAATGTGGAAGGATGTGAAATGGCCAAATGTTATTGTTTCCCCAAAATTCATAAGAATATTAGAGACCCCCTGGACATCTATAGTATCTGCATGCAACTATTTTCTTAATAAAATCGGAATTTTTTTTACATAATTTTCTTTTACTTCTAGTTAAGAAACAGACTTCCTATATAAAGGATACCTTTGATTTTTCGAATAAAATACTAGATTTGGAATGGATGGATGACATGTATTGGCTAACAATTAACATTAAAAGTCTTTATACTAACATCCAACATCAGTTTGGAATGGAGGCACGAGAATGTGCTATTGGTAATAGTCCATTGGCATATTATTTAACTGAGTTAATTGACTTCAGTTTAAGGAATAATTATTTTGAGTTTAATGGGGAATTATACCATCAGCTGCACGGAATGTAGATGGGGGCACCTTTTGCCCCTATGCATGCCAACATTATGATGGGTTTGATTGACGCTGATAATTTGTATAGCCATGATTTTGTAAATAAATATGTTATGAAATATAAAAAACAAATACACATATGCCAATATTAAGTGCTTTCTAATATTAAGGTGAATAATTTAATTTATTTTACAATTTTATTTGCAATTTTATTCACATATGTTTATTTTTGATATTTTAGGCATTTATAATAATGTATGTTTTATATAATTTGTGTCAATGGTTTATTGGTGAATTTTTGTCATGTGATTTATTGCTGTTTGTTTAAAATGTGGAGAGTAAGTAGTGTTTTATTTTCTGATGAAGTTCAAGTAATAAATTGAACAAAAGCATTCAAGTATTTGTGTCTGCATCTTCTGGCTGTGCATTTGTTTTTAGTTTTTGTTCCAGTCGTTTTTGGTTTGGCATGCTATGAAATATTCAGTTAAACAGCAAAGAACCAAACCAGGACGTAAATGCACACACAGCCAGGAGATGGAACAGTTCGTTGTAAGTTCACCAAAGCAGATTCAATAAATCCAGGTAGGCACCAAACGAATTCAAATAATTCCTTTATTCAGAACCACAGAATGATAACACACAAGCGCTTTCGCTCAGACAAATTCTGAGCTTTATCAAGTGACACCATGCTGTTGAATCAGGTGTCTTATATACCTTGAGAATCCTGAATTAATTAGGAAGCACTACCAATTGACATTTTAAAGAGACTGTGCGCTTCTCCACATATTTAAAAATTCCATTAAAACAAAATACATAAAACTAGTGGTAAAGTATGCTTAAAATAATGCATTAATGCATCTATTACTGCTAAAAATGCTGAATAACATAAAAATAAGCAAAACATTGTACACTATTTCCCCTGATGTTTAACTTTGTAGTGAAACTTGCTGTGTGCAAAAATCTGCACTTCTTTTGAAAATTGAAATAAAATGGAATGACTTGACATACCAAATGTTGTTCACATAGTTATGATATAAAGCTAATGCCTAATGTGGGTATAATAATATTGTCTTGGCCTCGTTGACAGCCCTGCTAGAAAAAGAGAACAGTGTATCTTGATTAAACTAAACTGTGCTGTGCAAAAGGTCATTCCTTAACATAAACTTTGTGTAATATGCCATTAAGTAAAAAACATGTCTTTGTGCATGGATGCTTGTCATAAATAATTATATGAGGAATATCAAACTAAAGTCTTGCCCTTCTTAATTTCAATAGTGGCTTGATACTGATCATACCGTTAAGCCCAGGGGGTCTCCCAGCATCTAACTTTAATTGCCAAAGGAGTTCTCGGTATTCCAGAGTTGATTCCCAATCACCCCCCTGGCATCAGGCTGAACTTATTCCAGTACCATAAATCTCAGTTTTATGTTTGGACAGGTCAGGGAGTGCTTGTAAAAAGTGTTGGTTTCCTTCTTTTTGTTTATATCGTAAAAATGTTCGTATATCCGCTTACGGAATTCCCTTTCCGTTTTTCCTACATAGAAACTGTTATATGTGGTGCAGAAGCCTAAATAGACCACTCCCTTGCTACCACATGTAAAATGACCAGCTGGGTAGATTTTAAACCTTCTGGATGGAATGGTAATGCTTTTTTCTTCCAAGATGGCATGGCATTGGCTACATGCCCCGCATTTGAACGTACCCTTTCTTGCTGGGTTGATTTTCCTTTTAATATTCTGCTTTTTTTCAAACATTTCCTTAAGATTGGTACCCCTTCTCCTTACAAATGAAGGTTGGTCAGGCAATAGCCCCCTGAACTCTTCAAAGAGGGCAAGTACAGGCCAATATTTTCTTATAGATTCCTCCATTTCCCTTGAATGCAAGGAATAGGTGTAGATAAAGCTGTTCTTAAATTCATTGTTAATAACGGGAATGGAACTGGCTGGTGTGCCCGTTCCCTTGCCCAAAAGGGGTGGGTAGACAGTTCCTCTTTTGGAATTTACCTCCTCGACCAGGCTTTTAAAGAGGACCAAAGGATAGCCCCTTTCTAGGAACAAACCTTCCAAAAACTTGACTTCTGCCATGTAGTCGTCATGTCCACTACAAATCCTACTTGCCCTGATGAGTTGTCCTTTGACAATGCCTTTTTTCTGGAAAAAAGGATGTGCACTCTCAAAGTGCAGGACAGAGTTGGAAAAAGTGGGTTTGCGATACAGTTTGGATTGAAAACTGTTGTCCAAGTAATTTTTGTATATGGTGACGTCCAAATAATGCAATTGGTCTGGATCGATGGAATGGTTGAACTGCAAAAAATTGATATTTGCGTTGATGTGGACAAAAAAACTCAAAAGCTCGTCCTCAGACCCTTGCCACAGAATGCAAATATCGTCGAGGTAACGTCTATAGAGGAGCAGATGTTGTTCCCAAGGGGGGACCAACACAAACTTGTGCTCCCATACGTGAAGCACCACGTTGGCATAAAAGGTGGCACAAGATGCCCCCATTGCTACTCCTTTACTTTGCTTGAAGAGTTCTCCATTGAAAAAGATGAAATTGTTACGTAGTACGATTTCCATAAATTCAGTGACCAAATTGCTTAGTCTGTTGTTCATATCAGTTTCCTTGGTGAGAAACTCGCCAAACCAATCCAGACCCTCATCATGAGGAATACTTGAAAAGAGATCCTTGATGTCAATAGTCACCAACAACAAGTCAGGAGAAAACTTGGTAGAAGGAAAATCACACAGAAAATGCCAGGAGTCCTTGCATACATGCGTGAGCAGGGGGGTGAATCTCTTGGTCAGACAATCAATAAATTTGCCAATAGGTTCTGTGATTCCTCCTGCCCCTGCCACTATTGGCCTGAATGCTGGCTGATTGGTTCCCTTATGGATTTTAGGGATGCCAAACAAAACCGGTATCCTTGGTTTTTCTACATGTAAATAGTTGTAGAGCTTTTCACTGATGGAATTTTGCAGCAATAGATCGTACAAATGGTAGTTGATCTGCGCTAGAGCAATATTAACTTCATTTCGTGAGACTGTTGAGTATTGCCCATCATTTTGAAGCATATTATGAATATAAGCCTCATAATCAGCAGCAAACATCAGCACTACCCCTCCGCCTTTGTCCGGCTTCATTATCCTCACATTTTCATCCTTTAACTGTTTGATAAAGTTGAACCCTTCATTGGAGAAGTTGCCAGTTAATAAAGTTTTTCTATCCATAGAAATTTTCCTAAAATCCTTTTCCACCAAATTCTCAAAAAAAGATATAAGTGGGTGTAGTGGGGGGTTGAATACACTCCTGCAGCTTGGACCTGTCTCCATAAATTGCTGCCCCTTGAAATAGTGTGTTAAATTCAAACCCCTGGTAAAGAATTTTAGCTCAACAAGGGACTGTGAAAGATTCATAGGTCTAGAAGGCACATATTGCAAGCCACGAGTGAACACATCAAACACCCAGTCATCCAATTCTAAATCCGTGTAATTATAAATGGCAAAATTATCCTTTCTTAAAATAGTACACATGTCATTTAGGCCCCCTATACCATTGCCTTTGATGCTGTTAAGGTAATCCACAGCAAATTCTGTGTTTGAAGTATTTAGTATTACTTCAAAAAAACTTTCCTCATTCATTGTCTGCGGGTCCATGCCCTGGGTGCCTGTTTGTGTCCCCAAACCCCGGGCCTCCCGGGGTTCTGCTGAAAATCCTGGTTGCCACCCTTCCTACCCTTTTCAGCAAGCCTTTCACTTCTTCAAGGTGGCTCTTCCACCTCTTTGTGAATATTTTCCTCTTGGGCATGCACTACAGAAGATACCCTATTAGACACTCCTTTGGTGTAATGGTTAGGGGCGGGGTAAGCCACCCCTTCCCTGTATTCTGCCAAGTCTCTTTCCAGCTTTCTCAATTTTCTATTCAAAACCTTGTCACAAAACATGTCAACTTTGTTAAACATTAGATCATAGTCACTTTTAAAAAGCAGAAAATCTGCGTCAGTTGTTATTTTATTATTCAATGTTTCCAAATCCTGTAATAGTGAACAAACTTTACATTGATATTCAGAAATTATTAAATTCAACATTTCCACACCTGCTCTATCAAAAATATCACATAACTTTTGATAATAAGAAGTACCTGCTTGCACATTGTTAGGAAATTTGTAAAACCTTAATCCTTTGGGAATACGTTTGACCCTAGAACATTCCCTAAGGTAATCAATCTCAAGCTGGTTAGATTTAAGCAGGTATAGTTTGTCTTTAAATTCATCAAACTCTTGTTCAAATTTGGAAAAATTATGATTATTTACAGTACCTTTGGAAAAACCAAACTGTTGTCCAGCCCATCTAGAAAAATTGAAGTCACTGGGTCTGTTCCCAGTCCTGTTGTTCCTTATATTCTCATTCTCCTCGGTTGATTCGAGTTGTTCATGGTTAACTTCATTGTTTCCTCGTCTCACACGTGTTCCTGTTGCATCAAAGGTAGGTAAACCTTTGAAAAGTTCTGTTGTTGTACGCCCAGAGGATGCCTTGCCTCTAGCACCAGCTGCATGCTGTTGATTACACGCAAATGCTGGCGAAACTGTACCATTAGATTTTAACAAGGAAGTAAGCTCTTGTAAAGCGTGTAAAACTTCATTAAATTCTGTGCGTGTTACAGGAGCTTCATTGTCAGCTCCTTGCAACACTTCCGGTGTTTCCGCAGCATTAAAAGTATCCAATCCAGTAGCCATGGTGAAAAAAGCAGCAAAGAAGTCAGTTAAACAGCAAAGAACCAAACCAGGAAGTATCAAACTAAAGTCTTGCCCTTCTTAATTTCAATAGTGGCTTGATACTGATCATACCGTTAAGCCCAGGGGGTCTCCCAGCATCTAACTTTAATTGCCAAAGGAGTTCTCGGTATTCCAGAGTTGATTCTCAATCACCCCCCCTGGCGTCAGGCTCAACTTGTTCCAGTACCATAAATCTCAGTTTTATGTTTGGACAGGTCAGGGAGTGCTTGTAAAAAGTGTTGGTTTCCTTCTTTTTGTTTATATCGTAAAAATGTAGCCAATGCCATGCCATCTTGGAAGAAAAAAGCATCACCATTCCATCCAGAAGGTTTAAAATCTACCCAGCAGGCCATTTTACATGTGGTAGCAAGGGAGTGGTCTATTTAGGCTTCTGCACCACATGTAACAGTTTCTATGTAGGAAAAACGGAAAGGGAATTCCGTAAGCGGATATACGAACATCTTTAAGATATAAACAAAAAGAAGGAAACCAACGCTTTTTACAAGCACTCCCTGACCTGTCCAAACATAAAACTGAGATTTATGGTACTGGAACAAGTTGAGCCTGATGCCAGGGGGGGTGATTGGGAATCAACTGTGGAATACCGAGAACTCCTTTGGCAATTAAAGTTAGATGCTGGGAGACCCCCTGGGCTTAACGGTATGATCAGTATCAAGCCACTATTGAAATTAAGAAGGGCAAGACTTTAGTTTGATATTCCTCATATAATTATTTATGACAAGCATCCATGCACAAAGACATGTTTTTTACTTAATGGCATATTACACAAAGTTTATGTTAAGGAATGACCTTTTGCACAGCACAGTTTAGTTTAATCAAGATACACTGTTCTCTTTTTCTAGCAGGGCTGTCAACGAGGCCAAGACAATATTATTATACCCACATTAGGCATTAGCTTTATATCATAACTATGTGAACAACATTTGGTATGTCAAGTCATTCCATCTTATTTCAATTTTCAAAAGAAGTGCAGATTTTTGCACACAGCAAGTTTCACTACAAAGTTAAACATCAGGGAAATAGTGTACAATGTTTTGCTTATTTTTATGTTATTCAACATTTTTAGCAGTAATAGATGCATTAATGCATTATTTTAAGCATACTTTACCACTAGTTTTATATATTTTGTTTTAATGGAATTTTTAAATATGTGGAGAAGCGCACAGTCTCTTTAAAATGTCAATTGGTAGTGCTTCCTAATTAATTCAGGATTCTCAAGGTATATAAGACACCTGATTCAACAGCATGGTGTCACTTGATAAAGCTCAGAATTTGTCTGAGCGAAAGCGCTTGTGTGTTATCATTCTGTGGTTCTGAATAAAGGAATTATTTGAATTCGTTTGGTGCCTACCTGGATTTATTGAATCTGCTTTGGTGAACTTACAACGAACTGTTCCATCTCCTGGCTGTGTGTGCATTTACTTCCATGTTATGAAATATTACAGATACACAAATGATATAATTTTTGTGTGTAAGGAGGGCAGGAGAAGGTTAAACAATTGTTAAGTGATCTTCAGTGAAATTTGGTCTACAGTTTGATGGTCTTCGGTGTACTGCGGTGGTGGTGCTGCGGTAGCATTGTCGCCTCACAGTAAGACGTTGTCCTGTTCGATTCTCAGCTAGAGCGTCTTCTGTGTGGAGACATGCGTGAATGGGTGTACCTTCATTGAAGGTTGTGCATCAGAGCTGGCAACTCAGCACGTAAAAATCTACTGCCAATCATTAACGGACCGAAGTTCTGCTGTGGTGACCCCTAACCGGGAAAAACCGAAAGACACAACAAAAAGTTTGATGGTCTTCAGTATGGTAGGAAAGTGACATTTTTGGCTCTATATTTGGAAGGAAGATCTGATGGCAACATAGTAAGTAGGAAGTGTAGGAAGCCTGAGGATGGCATTCGATTTTTAGATGCTCACAGTTGCCATCCTCCTCATCTGCTGAAGGCTTTTCCATATGGTGAGTTGTTACAGGTAAAACGATTATGCAATAATAGTACAGAAGAAGAGTAGGAATTAAATAAAACAGCTCGAATGTTCATAGAGAGAGGTTATAATAAGCGTGCAGTGACTGATTCTTTACAAAAAGTTAAGCAAAATACCAAACCAGATGTACAGTGGCATGGTAATAGTAAGACAATATATACTGAGGGGATTGAAAATAGTAGGTATTATGTATGATTTGTTAACTGAGCAGGTAGTGAAAATTATTAAATATTATTGGGCCGGCTTCCTATATAAATTTAAAGAATTTTCTAATAAGCTATGCAAGAATCCCATATTCATAGAGGATGAAGTATTAAAAGCAATAGCACATTTTTAGTTCCTATCAGTAGAATAAATAAAGGTCCTATTATATTGGGAGCATTTCCATGTGGTAAATATATTATTTGTAAGTTTGTAGTTAGGACTTTTGATAGAATTAATGGAATGTATTTTAAAGCAAATGGAATGTTTTATTGTGATAACAATCTATTATATATGCTTTAAAGTGTCCTTGTAATATGTTTTATATTGGTAAAAGCAAGAGGGCTTCCAAGTTAAGGTTACAGGAACATGTAAGAGACACAAAGAATGGGAAACTTGAAAGCCCTCTTGCTATGCATTTTAAACAATATCATAATGGTAATCCAGAGGGGCTTCAGAGTACAATTTTGGAACAAGTTGTTTTAAGTGAAAATGGAGGAATTAAGAAAAAAAATTATATAAAGAAACCTTGTTTATTTTGAAATATGGTACCCTGACTCCCAGTGGTGCAATTGGAAAGTTTTAATTTAATTTGATTTAATTAGTGATGTTATAATTGTTTAATGAGATTAACTAAGAGGGTTACTTAAGGGTTTGTATTGTGATGTGATTTTGACTCCACTGAAGACAGTGTTGCCGAGGCACTAGAGGTTACAATTAAACTTTTTTGCTGTATTGGGCTCTGGACATTTATTGTTGTATATATATATATATATATATATATATATATATATATATATATATATATATATATTTTACATGTTTTTTTAGTTGTTTAAGATCTTTGATTTGATTGTTTCAGCTAGAGAGGGGTTTCTTCCTTGGCTGAGCCAGTTCTCTCTTGTTCTTGGACATTAGTTTCTTTCTCTTGTTGTATAGCCTGTTTATACTAAGGGTCCTCCAGAGTGGCTTGTTTTTTTGCTAAGACCTGGTTTTAATCTGGTCAGGTACAGCTGATTCCATAAAACTGCTTAAGTGGTTATACAGGGAATTGGTGTACATCTCTGCATAGCAGTCCGTATTATGTTGTGTTTGGGGGGGGGGGGGGTTGAAACTTCTTATACCATCACTTAGCAGGAGGTAATTTATCTTTGAAAAATTCTTAAGCATTTTTGAGCTTGATGGGGGTATCTGGTCTTATAATTACATTGAATAAGACTGATTTATGGTCTGAACTTACCATGGAGGACATCACATGGGGGGTGGGGGTGCAATGCATTCCCATGTTAATGAGTAATATGTCCAGGACATTTGAGCCTCTTGTGGGTGTGCTGATCTACATGTTTAAAGTTCAATAACCTCTGAGACAGCAAGTTTGTGGTCATGTATGTTACCCAGTCAGTGGTAGGATAATTAAAATCACCCATGAGTAAGGTGCCAGGTTGTATTGCAAGTGACTCCAGTAAGTCCACGTATGTGGTATGCTTTTCCTGTTTCATGGTGGGGGACCTAGAGATAACTGTAATGTGGTAGGGGGATTTGCCTATAGTTAATTGGACATGGAGTAGCTCTACAAAGTCATATTGTCTGACCAGTCTCAAGGTGTACTTATCCTTAACGAAGATGGATACACCTCTTCTTTTTGTTCTTTCATGCTCAGTTTGAGGTCTGAATGCATGTCCTGCATGGCTGGGGTGATTTCCATGCCTTTGAAACATGTCTCTGTGACTGCACAGATGTCAGCATCTTCCAAAGTGAGGAGTGTTTCCAGGTAGCACAGTTTCTTGATCAGATTCCTAGCATTAAGAAGCAGCACCTTAAGTTTATCTAGAAAGGATTTTGTTTTGTTGGGAGTTTGGTTATTTTGACACTGCCTAAAAAAGGCACAATAGGGGTGACTAATGCCTTTGCCAGTATCTAAAAGCCTAGCGGAGACAGGTACAGACCATCTCTGACAAAGTAGTGTGGCCTGTTGACCATTTCTTTCCAGGTTGACAGATTTTGGATCCCCTTGGACTGACACTAGAAGCTAATCTAACTGTTAAAGTCAGACATTTTTTGTTTATATTGTGGAATCATCCTGGGAGAAGGTAGAATGCTGCTTAAGGCTAGGCTTATACCTGCCTGTGATGCATAAACCTGACAGCTCAGTCATGTCTCTCTTCATATAGTCCAGTGAGGTAAGTCTCATATCATTCACCAACACATGGACTATGACAGACTCATACTGGTACTTGTGGTTGGATGACTTGATGGATCCTGGCACCTGACATGCAGCTAACTGTAACCCGCTCCTTATCCAGCCTGGTGAGCGAAACATCTGTGAGTCTCACACTGAAGTCATCTATGATCAGGACATTAGGTTTTGTGATGTTATGCCATATGGGCTTTTTGTTGAGACACGGGTGTGTTTGTTATTATGTGTTGTGGTTGATTTTTGCATTCTTATGTGTGTAACTGGTTTGCGTTTGGGAGGCCTCTGATCTTTTCGTAAGTTACTAGTCAGTACATTCACATATGTGGGTTTATGTGCCAGGGCTTTATTTAGTGTGGGAAGTGTGTGTGCGCTGACAGCCTGTTTGGCAATTGATTTGTCGTTATGATAGACTTGCCTCCAATTTCATAATGTAACTACATCTCTCCCATAAAGTATTAGTTTGTTTCAGGAGTAAGTGGTTGACAGTATACAGGAGACAAGTGCTACATTGCCTCAGGATGGCCATGTCTATCAGGCTGACCAGAGAAATTATGGGAAACTGGCCGTCCATGATAGCATGCACTTACTTTATGTTTTATTAGGGGAAGTGAATGGGTTAATTTGACAGGACTGTGCTGGTAGCTCCAAGACTGCAAGAGGGACCTATACATATGTAGTCTAAAGCTAATCAATAATGCAACACTGCTCAGTGTGCAACTGAGTTGCTCCTAGAGCAGCAGAAAACCTTGGAAGGGTTTCATTGAAAGCTGTTTAGGGAAAAAATGAACTTTTAGGCTTTTGCATCTATGCAGGCCACTGCCAACTGCGTGCAAAGAGAAACACCACAAAAACTTGAAGCTTAAATATGAACAAAGAGATGCAAGTTTTAAGCTAACTATTAATCGGAAAGCACACAATAAGCTGTCCATCAGCAGTCCCCAACTCAGACAGATTAGATCAGCACACTTCTGCCGCTAGGATGCAAAAAACACCTTATTTATGCAGAATAGTTGGTTTGAGTCCAAGTGTAATACAACCACACAACATACCTACAATAGCCCTACAATTAATAGATACAATGTAATACAATGTAATTATGAATGTTCTATACTTCTTTTCAGTTTTTCAGTTATTTTTGGCCATTGTTCAGTTTTTGGTTTATCCTTTTGTGTGCTTCTCAGCTCAGATAGACCAGGAAAACACCCACTGCCACTAGATGGATACTTGTCCTCCTAATATAAAAGCCCAGTAAAGGAGAGTCACAAGTGAAATGCTACCACAAACAAACTTAAAAGATACAAAATGCTACCACAAACAAACAAACTTAAAGAGACACATACAGCAGTATACTTTAAACAGCTTATAAAAGTGTGATTAATCAATAAAAGTACTTTACTTTGTATAAATGAGCCACGAGCCACTCAACTGTGCAGAATTTATAAAGGCACTAAAAACAAGATAAGCTGATTAATAAGCCCTCCAGCCAATAAAACTAACTGCAGAAATCGCAAGTGTTTCCCAACCTAACAGACCAGGCACCTCCCAGTGCACTAGATGGAAAATCCACTGACCTCTTGATGTAATAACAAGTGCTTGCTGGAGTGTACAAATATACTACTTTATCCAACAGCTATCTAGATAATGAATTCAGTAGAACAAATAATGAGAGTCAAATGCAATTTTTTCAATATGAGCACAAATAAATGCAGATAAATAATTCAAGATATCAGCAGCAATGTGGAAAGAGAGGAGCTTATTAAGATCAATTTATAGTAGGGGTGGGCAGATTAGAATCACACAAACACACACACACACACACACACACACACACACACACACACACACACCTACATCCACCAGCATTTGCTGGCATGCACTGGAAGCACACACACACACACACACACACACACACACACACACACACACACACACACACACACACACACACAGACACACACACACACACACACACACACACACACACACACACGCACACGCACACACACACATCAATTACAGCCACTTATATGACTGTACACCTCAGATATTTGCTTGCACTCAAGTCAATGAATAAATTCATAAATGGCCCAGGAATGTATCTCAGCTTACTGATGTCAGAACTATACAATGCTACTCCCCTATGCCTTCTCAACTTCTTATTCCAAGAATCAGAAAGAAAGACACAACATCAGGAACAACTTCTAATCTTTATTTTATACATCTAAAAAGCTGCTGAATAATAAATGTTGCATTGGCAAGCATTTTCTGAAATATACAAAGTTTGAAACTCGCATGCCTGTTATTATTTAGCTACTGCAATCCACAATGATTTGCCAAAAAGCTACAAATTTTACAAGTAACCGACCAAATTAATTCTCAACGTCTTTCTCAAGAATTCTGGGTAAAGCCAAAAATAACAGGGTGGGAGGGAGATCCAAAAAAGGTCAAATTTTAAATACTATTTTTTAATCTATTTGTTAACCAGATAAACTATCTCAAGAAAAGCTTCATTTTCAGGGGTAAACTAGGAGTGCAAACTGGGTATTCTCTAAACTTTATTTTTCTTTCAGTATCCTGAAGTGCTGAGACAAGTAAACACAACATTGGTAATGGGCATAGTAATGCAGAGGGATGGATTTTCAGCTTCTAGGTGAAAACCAGTTAAAAATCCTTGATCAATACAAAGTTTTTAAATTTATCTCTGACTTAGTTTTCTCCATGTAGTATCATTAAGATGTTCCATGCTCAGGAAGTCTTCAGCGTGTGCCACTTTTTTCATTTCCCCTGTTTCCTGCAACAAATCATGAAGGTCTCGGCATTTTATGGGACAGTGCCAACTCAGCAAAGGTAGTTTCAGTAAATGTAAAATATTTGAACACTGTTCACTGAAACTACTTTTGTCTGCAGTACAGTTTGTTCCTTTCTTCACCGTTGTCCAACCTCTGAGTTGTTATAAATAAGTGCATGTAATGTGGGGGTGCAGGTGTGTTCGTTGAAGGTGAACATTTTTCAATTTTGTGTTTCTATTCACCAAAACTACCTTCAGAGAGTCAACATGAACCCCATTTTTCCCTACTCAGATCACACATTGTTTCAGAAAAAAAATCTGCATTGGCCTGAAGCAGCTAGGAAGTATGGAAAAAATTCAACAGTTTATTTAAGTTAGTTGCTGTAATGCCGCGGTGGTATGGTGGTAGCGTTGTTACCTCACAGCAAGAGGTTCTCCCGTTTGATTCTCGGCGTGGCTTGGTAGTGCCATCTGTGTGGAGTCTGCATGTCCTCCCCGCGGTTGGGTAGCGTTCGAAAGACATGCATGCGTAAATGGGCGTGCCTTCGTTGAAGGTTGGGCATCGTGCTGGCACCTTGGCGTTTCATAAAAATCTATTGCCAATCATTAGCAGACCGGAGTTCCGCTGTGGCGACCCCTTACCGGGAAAAAGCCGAAAGACCAACATTAAAGTTAGTTGCTGTCCACAATTTATAATAGGATAGTGTCTTGCTGAGATCAGTAATGAGCTATAAACATCTAAAGTGAAGCTATTTTTCCAAAGTAGTAATTGTTTAAGAAATGTTTATACAAATAATGGGTATAAATGATACTGCAATGCTACATAACAAACTGTTAAAGATTGTTTTCATTCATTATACTAGAGGAACTGAAGAAAGAAAGTAACACTGTAAGTCAGATTTTTAAATCCGCAGTTTTCATATATTGAACATAAGATGACAAGCAATGTCTGCTTCACATTACATGCATGTAGGCTCATTGAAGGAAAGTTATTTACATTATTTATAGATCTAGAGGCAGCATTAGATAATATAAACATGACCTTGCTGTGGAAGATTATGACAATTAGAGGAAATTCTAGAGATATCATCATCACTTGTGAGTTATATAGTATAAACTGGAACAGAGCATGTATGTCAAGTAAAGGATGCTATATACAGGGAAGGGATTAGGCAAGGTTGTGTACCAGCCTCATGTTTTTCTAATATAGAGACAAAATTAGCAAACTAATATATATTAATACAGATGTACCAAAAGCATTAACAGAAATACCCATTAATCATCTACACCAATGATACAGCCTTGCATTTACTTAATTTCTAAGGTGATAAGAGTAATTATAATCTTTGGAAAAAACAGCAAAATTAGTTAACCCAAAATTAATTATAATAATGCTACTAGGTTAATGACATTTAACAGAGGGGAAAATGAAAATACAACTTATGGGTAGTCAAGAAATAGTAGATCAAACAGGAAAATGTAAGTATTTAGACTCAGTTGTACTTAACTAATACCAACTCAAAAGTTCAGCTGAAGATCATACAGGCATTATTCAAATGTGATAGAGCATATGGCAAATTATATTGTACTCCCTGTGCTAATAAGGATAAAAACATGAACAATATGTATGTTAAGAGTATGGAGGTAAAATATGGAGTTCAGGAAAATAACCAGAATTTTTAGAAAAATTCACATCAGAAACATTAGTAAAATAGTTAGTGAAGAGTTTAACTATCCGAGCTCTGTTGCCAACTCTTTTACCCTCTGTTATAAAAGGGTGGGCATACTGATCTTTAGCCTGGACTTATCTACTATTGTTAAAAAAGACTTTTTTTTGTTATCTTTCATATCAGCAATCACATTTTCTTAATAAGCTTGCAAGGCTCTTCAGCTACCCTGTTTTATTTATATGTCCAAACTATTTATATTGTTAAGGTAATGTACTACTTCCGATTTTCCAGTTTTCCTGTAATATACACCTTCTTGATCAAATGTTTTGTATAACAATTAAGGTTTCTGCCTAATAGCTGCGTTATCATCACTATACAATGATACTGCTTTTATCCTGAAAAATATGACATGCATCCATTAATTAACTTCTATATCTGTACCCTTTTTTATGTTCAAGACCTATACCTTGGAAATACCAACAAGAAAATGATTAACTTTTTGCCAGTGATGCTATGCTTGTGTTCACCATCAAAGCCTACTTGTACAGTGATGACTAAACAATTATTACATACTGTGGGGAAAATAAAGAAAAAGATGTGTCCTCATTTGAAATATACACAATTATCTAAAACGTTTTTATCCTTAGTAGGTTTGCTAATAATCTTTCTGTACAAATATATCGTAAAAAATAGTGAATATATACTTTATAGAACTAGTGTCCATTTCACATCTCCTAGTCCAAAGTCAATTTAAGTCACCCAAAAATAGTCTTGATTGTGCATTTATTGAATAGATAAAGTATATCAGTTCTTCTAGTTCATGTTTCTTAGATTGGGTTGTTTGTATATCCCAACTTTTGATATTTTTTATTTTTTTAAAGTCACTCAAAGACACACAATCAGTATTGTGATTTACATTATCTACAAGACGTATGTCTTTTATTTATTCATTTATATTTAAACAAAATCACCACATTATTAAGTTTGCTTTCTACAATTTCTTCAATACTGATCACATTCTATGTTCTTCATATTGATCGCTGCTGCAGTAGCCTTAGCGATGCAGGTTATGTCCTGCTAAGGATATAACAGCTGGCTGGCTTCCAAAGCTTCAAGGCATCTTCCACATGCCCAAACTGTCAAGCAGCTTGAGCTGAGCTGACTAAAAGACAAGTCTGGGCACAAAGCCCTTCAGAGCTTTACTGCTGTTGAAGAGTACGCTACTCTGAGGCTTTGAGGATCGACAGCCGACTTGTGCTTTCATTAGCTGGGCAGATAAGTTACCTTTGGGGGAAAAAACTTTTAGTTGTTTTTTTTACTGATATTTTAACTTTTTCCTCTTTAGTAAATTTATTTTAAAGCTAGGAGCATTGGACTTTAATGGACTGTCTCAAGACGGTAATGTACTTTTAAATGGAACACTCATTTTCATTGTCATTTTAAAATAATGCGATCTATCCAATTGTATTTATTTTAAGGTTGTAGGGCTGCCATAGTGTTTGAAAGTGCTTTAACTGCATGCTTTTTTCTGATAAAAAAATAACGTTTCTGGACTGATAGTTTTACTGGCATTGCTGTTTATTTTCCCTAGGATAGAGGTACGATTTTCACCATGGAACAGACTTGTCACTCCCAAGGTCAGTACTTCTTTCAGACACAAAAATGAAAAGTTACGCAAACAGCCACAGTAGGCTAGCAATTTGTCTTAGCCACTGGTGGGTGACTGCTGTGTACATTTGTTGTACCTCAGAGCACTCATCTTTTACCCTGGATCCCCTGGTGTAACACCTAGAGCCACTAAGGACCGGGGAACAGCCAAGGCCTCTGTAGCTGTTGGGTCCCCTCAGTGGGCAAGGGAGAACCACTCTTTTCAGTCCTCGGATAAGGAACAGGGAAGGTTTCCCTGTTGTGTCAGAATGCTATGCCCATCCCTGGGGAAGCAGCTGTTTGTTTGGCCCCATTTTTCCTGTCAAAAAGATATACAAAACCAAGCATGTATCTCAAATTTGTTTGGATAGGAGTAGTTTACTGGGACTGGCTCAGGGTTTGATTTAGGCTATGATTTTCCTTGTAGAGTAGTTTCAGGTAAACGAAATAAGGATGTCTCCTTTCCTGAAGAAATTCAAGATTCTGAATCTGAACAGAAAGACACAGGGACAGATTTGGGGGTTCTGTGCTCAGATTTCTGATTCAGACTCAGAGGACAGCTCACTTTCTGATTCCCCCTGTGGGGGTTTCTCTTTCTCTGAGACTCTTGCTAGAATATCCCAGTGTTTTCAGTGGAGGAACACTGAGGTTTCTTGGTCTCTCAAAAAATACTACGAACTGTTACAGACATATTTTCCAGAACCTACACCCATTCCTCCCGTCTGCCCTAAAAAGGCAGATTGGATGTATAAAGTTCCTCAGTCTTTTAAATTGTTATACAGTATTCCCAAACCTGGCTCAGCAGCTATAGCCTTAGTTGACTCCTCTGCTGCTAAGCACTTTGTTAATTCCAATCCTACCTGTTTTAATCAGGATAGCAATATTACAGATAGGTATGAGAAAAAATGGTATAGTTCTGCAGCTTTGAATTTCAGAATGTTAAATCATCAGGCATATATGTTAACGTTTATTCTGGCATATTGTGAAAGTATGAGGAACATTTTATCTACAGTTTATTCTTGTGAAGAAAAATCTGCTTTAAGTAACTTAGTTTCTTCTAATGCAGAGGTCATGACTCATTGTTTGCAGTGTGGTTATGACTCTGTTGATACTTCTTCCAGGGCTATGGCCACTGGTACAGTTTCAAGAAAGTTTGCATACTGTCAAAGTGGGCGACTTCACCTCTAGCATAAGACAAGTCACCAATGGCGTTTCACAGGGTTTTGTGCTGGACCCCTTACTGTTTGGAATTTATTTCTCAGACATCTAAGCAAACTTAGATGGCCTGTGGCTAACCATGTTCACTGGCAATTGCAAACTGGGAACAATCTTTGAGTTCCTCAATGACGTTAATATACTGCAGACAGGGTTAACACAGTCAAATGATTTGCGCCAACACCACAGATTAAAGCTAAATGCAAAAAAAAAAAAAATGCATTATAATTCCCTTTGGGAAAGCTGACATCTCTGATAATTACATTATAGACAGCAGCCTCCAAAATGCAGACCCAGTGGAATGTGATTTGGGTACTCAGGTTGACAGAAACCTGAACTTTGACCACTACATATCCACAGTAGTATGAGCATCCTTCTATGTGGCACATCTCATAGGTAAATACATCACATCTATATCTAAGGATGTTACAATTCCATTATACTCTGCCCTCATCAGCCCAATAATTAAGTATAGTGCTCCCTTTTGTGCATACACACCAGACATGAGCAACAACTGGAGAGCCCACAGAGATTTCTCACCAAGAAATTACAGGGTACACAAAACAAGTCTCATGTGAAAGACTGAAAGCCCCATCACTGTATTCTGTCTTCTACATGTTACAAAGGGATGACTTATGCCTGGCTTACAGGGCAGTCTCTCACTCCACCCTGATGGAAATGCTACACATTCATAAATCAAGCCAGACCAGGATCACTTGCTCCAGGGATCTTAACCTAGCTTCTGACATCAACAGGTCATGCTGTAGAGATAGACACATCTTCCAGAGACTGCCACTTCTCTGGAACAAGCTTCCAATTGATGTGAAACTGAGCCCCTCTCTGATCATCTTCAAACGTAACTTAGATCAATGGATGGATGACCCCAAATTCACTCCTGGGGTGTTGCTCAGGTCCCTCCTGGACAGAAGAAGTTGTTATTAACTATAATAGACCCTTACCTCTGCAAACTTTACTCACCTAACCACTGACAACTGGAGCAACTCAAGATAAATTTGGCTAAGCTTGTAAGGGCTTTAGGGACATTAGCTTGGTAACCTTCTATGAACCTATGAAGATTTTTCAGCCTTACTTTTCCAAATCATCCAAGGGATTTTCTTTTTCTTCATCCAATTTTGGCAAAAAAACAAAATGGAATAAAGTCTCAACATAATTTAGTTAAACAGACATTTAAGAAGAATTGAGAAGGAAGTTCCAAAAAAAAAAGTCTCAAACCTAAAAACCAAGGACACTCCAACAAATCTGAATGACTATTCAAAATATCTTGTGGCCCACCCTGGCCCTCTGCCTCTTCCAGAAAGCCTAAATCTCCATTTTTCTCTTTGGCAACGGATTATGTCAGATAAATGGGGTCTGAAAATCATTTGTCAGGGTTACAGATGGCATGGGGAGGAAATATCTCCTGTCCAGGGAGTCATTCCTCATCCTGCAGATCAGACTATTTTATTTTGACCTCCTCTTCTTCTCTTGCTGTCCCAAGCACTGATAGAACCGGTTCTTCCTTCCCAAGTGGGGAATGGATTTTATTCAAGGATGTTCCTAGTCCCAAAGAAAGAAAATGCTTGGAGACCAATTCTGGATCTTTTTTCCCTAAACCTGTTTGTTAAAGTGCCCAAATTCAAAATGATGTCACTTCACAACCTATTGCCTCTTCTTCCTCCTTCAAGTTTCCTAGTAATACTAGACTCAAAAGATGATTACCATCACATTATTTATCTAGACTTCAGGCATTTCTTAAACTTTTGTGTGTCTGGATCACATTACCAGTTCTTTGCATTTCCCTTTGGACTGTCCACTGCAGCAAGTTTGTTCACAAAGTGTCTAGCTCCAGCTCCAGTTATAGCTCATTGTATGCTACAGGGTATCCACTTTGCAGAGTCTTTTTCAAAATGTCAGGAATTTTTCTCTCGGGTGAGAGATCTCTTGCACAAGCTGGGATTCCAAGACAACATTCAAAAATCTTTCTTGACTCCCTCACACAGGATTGTGTGTTCCTGGGATGTTGACAAGATAGCTCAGTTCAAAGAGCTTTTTTTCCACAGGAAAAAAAAAATAGATCTTTATCTAGATATATGTTTAATTTTTTCCACTCAGACTTTAGTCACAGTGAGGGAATTTTGGTTCACATTGTATCTATGATTCTCATGATACCCCTGGCAAGACTCCACGTGAGAATGATACAGTGGTATCTGACAGCTCTTTGGTCCCAGTATCACTACCCTTTATCTTTTCAGATCCCAGTACTGAGGCTTGAAAGAAGAAAAATCACTTGGTGGAGACAACAGATATCCTTAAATCAAGGTCTTCCCTTCTCCCTCCCTGTTCCAAAGCAGTCGGCCACCACAGATGCTTCAGACTTTGTCTCGGGAGCAGTTTCAGGAGAGATAAAAGTGCAGGGGGTATGGGACACCAATTACAGATGCAAGCACATACACATCAAGGGGTTAGTTGCCCTGATCAAGGCACTCAACTCTCTGAACCATCTTTGGTCCCTGGGACCTCTTCAATTGGTTACTGACAATACCACAGTGATGTGGTACATTAACAAGCAAGGGGAGCATCATGTCATACCCCCTTTGCAAACTTGCCATGTTAGCTTGGATTATAGCTTCACAGCACATTCTCACTCTACAGGCATTTTTCATTCCATCAGAGCAAAACTGTGTGGCAGACAAACTAAGTAGGACCAGTGCAGACCTTCAAAAATGGAAACTAGATCCTATAATCTTCCAAAATGTGAACCATCTGTGGAGTTCCTCAAGGAGACCTTTTTACCTTCTTTCTGATCAATCAAGTGGCAGAATTCTGTTCCAGGACTCCACGTAAGCAGGCATGGAAGACAGATGCCTTTTCTTTTCTTTGGACAGGAATGTTCCTGTATGCCTTTCTACCCTTTCCACTAATATCCAGGGTACTTTTGAAGATTCTGAAGGAATCCCCCAAGATCACAGTGGTGACTCCATTCCAGCCCAGGCAACTGTGGATTTCCCTTCTTGTGGAAATGTCCATGGGCAATTACCACAAGCTTCCTCACAGAATGGATCTACTCACACAAGAAAAGGGGTGTCTGATACACTCCGATATCAATCATCTTCAGCTGACTGCCTGTATGATAGGATCTTAATTCCTTTTAGGTACCTGTTTTTTGAGGATGTAAAGCAGGTACTGATGGAAGCAAGCAAGTCTGCTAATAGAAAATCAAATATTAGCAAATAAAAAATGTTTTCTAGTTGGTGTCAACAAAATAACCAGCACCCATTCAGGACTAGCTGTTCCCTGGTTTTACAATATTTGTCTGAGTTACTATCCAATAGCCTTTTTGTTATTCCTCTATCAGGGTTTATTTTTTAGCCATTTCAGCATGTCTGCCCATGAATCCTCCTCTTTTAAGGCAGTTGCATGTCTAAACGTTCTTCAAAGAGGTCTTCCATAAGAGGCTTCCAAGTAAACTGGTGGCCACTCTATGAGATCTGAATTTTCTGTGAGAGAAACTAACAGTTGCTCCATTTGAACCAGCTAACCAGGCTGACTTGGGGTTCTTAACACAGAAAACAGTTTTATTGTCATCACAATGAACAAAACATGATGGAGGGATAGGTTCCTGATCCAGAGACTCCCCAGACTCTGGAATAGACTACCCATACATGTCAAGCAGAGCTCCTCTTTGGCCCTCTTCAAAAGGAACCTTGATGATTGGATGGGAGATAAAAATTCACCCTGCGGATCACGTCAGTCGCCCTGTTAGACAGGGGTACAGGGAAGTAAATACTGTGGGAAGAAATAGCCAGGGAATTGTTATGGCTAGGCTTGTACAGGCCCTAGGGCTGACAGCCTAGTACCAACCTATGAACGTATTGATTGCTCTGACTTTTGTAAGAAGGGTATATAAGCTGCAAGCTTTTATGGTAAGTCAGTCCTACCTTATTTTCCACAAGGACAGGGTTTCTTTGAAAACAACTGTTCATTTCTTGTGAAGGTGAGAAGAAGCAAAAAAGAGTGTCAAAAAAGTCTGTTTCCAAATGGTTGTCTAAGGCTATTACATTTTGTTATACTCACCATAACAAATCTATTCCAGACACATTCAAGGCCCATTCTTCAAGGACCTTGGCTCCTTTTATAGCTTTTTGGAGAGATTCGGATTCCTGACGTTTTCTATAAGTTGCTACTTGGTCCTCTGTAGCTACTTTTACAAAGCACTATAAGGAGGATTCTCTCTTTAGGTCTAGATCAGACTTTGCTAGGACCACTCTCCGGGGGAAACTGGACCCTTCTACTCCCCTCAGCTATAGTCAGCTAAGGTAATCTACTCATATAGCTATGGCTACTGCAGCAGTGATTAATATGATGAACATAGTACAATTGTGTAAGTAAACTTACCATAACATTAGATGTTCAAATGTTCATTGCTGCAGTAGTCACTCCCTCCTTCCCTCCATCCCCCTTGTTTTTTGGTGTGTTTTTATGCCGGAGTGTAGACATTTATTTTTTGTTATTCTTAGTCTTGTTCTTTCAGGGCTCATCCTCCCTCTCTCTGCTGACAAGAAAGCTCTGAAGATCTTCTCACCCAGCCTTGATTTTAATCAGCTCAGCTTGAACTGCTTCATAGTTTAGGTGCCTGAAGCTTAGCAAGCTGGCTGCCTGTTATGTCCTTGACAGAATATAACCCATATAGGTAAGGCTACTGCAGCAGTGATTATTTGAACATCTACTGCTATGGTAAGTTCAGCTTACACAACTGTACTGTATCTAGATATTTTGAAAATGGGCCTTGTAGTTAGTTATCATAAGCATTCACTCTTTATTTTTAAGCCATGTTTTTGTTATGATAGTGTTCTCAATATCATTTGATTTTAACAAATCCTGAGCTAAAAAAAAAAACAAACATTTTGTCATTTATCCTACACGCTCTGGTAATCATAGCTGTGATTTGGAAATGTTTACCTCTGAAAATGCCTGCTATAAGATTTTTGGACAGAAATATTTTTCCCTCCATTAAGACTATTGTACAATCTTCACTATTACATGTGAACTTCAGTCAAGTACGGAATGCCTTAAACATTCTTAAACCCTCAATATTAATAATTCAGTTGCAAATGCATTTATGCATCTATCTTGTACTTTTATATTTTATGTAATACACAGTTAGGGTTGCCAGGTTTCTTTGCGGCTAAAACTGGACTAAAGTCACGCCCCTCACATCACACATAACTCCACCCATTCCCACCCCCTCTCCCGCCCATGCCCCACCTATTTTGTGACATCACAGTGACATCAGCTGATGGGACCACCCACTTTGATGACTTAAGCCGTACTTAAAGGGGAGAAAAGAACACAGGCGGCACTAATTGCACTGCTAGGCTGCTGCAGATGTAAGTACCAGTATTGATGAAAAGTGTCAATATAGTGCATTTTTCTCCAGTTACTTATTTTCTATGCTCCTAAACCTAATTATGGATGATCCATGGAGATAAAAGGTCAAGAGCTAGCAGCCTGTGCACATGGTGGTAAATCTGATTAAAAAAATCCAAAAAAAATGTAAGCAGTTATCTTTGCTATTAAAAAATTGTAAGTTTTGATTTACCCCATAAGATCGTTTAAGTCAATAACATCACTTTACTGCTCATTCAGAAATGATGATCTTAACATTCCCTTGCATTTTGAAAGTTCTGTCAAATACTGTTTGTACTGGGGCGTGGGAAAGGTACTCAGTTGTTAAGATGTAACATATTTTCCGTTTCGTACTTCGGATTAGGAAGTTTCAGTCCTTGGCTGCACCTGTATTGGGTGGGGGTTAATTGAGCTAAGTGTTACTGCCCCTAGTGTGATATTTCAGATGCTAGTACTTAAGATCTTGTACTGGGTCCGACTGACCTCCCACTCTTTTTCTTTACATGTCACATATGCAAAAAATGGGATAAAGGGGTTGTGGATGAATGGATTTCTAACAGGTGACATGTTTTATGTAACTTTCAAAGTATACGTCATAATCTCAGAAAAGCACACATACTTTAAAGAGTTTCATTAATGTTTTTCTATATCACGCCAAAGGTGCGGGTTAAAACAGGTAACTTCCTACAACAATGCGCTCTAATACAAGTTTAGGAAGATGCAGACTGGACCGCCGCTATGCAGTTGTAAAATGGCAATAAGACTGAATGAAAGATGACTCAAGCCTCTAGATCTAAGAAAGATGCACGTAGGAAAAGAAATCACATGCAGCTAGCACACTTGCCATTTTCTGAACATGGCAAAGAGATAGTTTTATTTTTCAATGTGGTCCCTTGCGACAGAATCAAGTAAAAGCAAAATAATGTTGGGTAACTGCAAGTGCCCAAAAAGCAAGATGCACAATTTGTTTCATGGAATACGGTTCAACATAGTAGATGAGGATAATACAAATCAGGGCGTGTTAATTGCTAGCAGTATTACACTGCATGGTGAAGTTCTAGAATCAGTCTGAGTGTACTACAATGCAACACTGGGCAATGTTGGCAGAGTGCTTAAGCATTTTAAATCTTGCTATAAGATTTCTTTTGTCACTGCTTGGTAGTTGGTAGGATAATGATAGCTAGAGAAATACCGTTTTCCCACCGTGGAGTACTGCCTTCCAGTGATATCTCTACAATCCGTATAGCAGAAAATAAAATTTGTCCATTTGTATTACATCACTGCCACTTAAGTTAATGTATGTACTGTCTAAACTATGTAGCTACCAGGAATACTGAAGTTAAAAGCATTTCCTTGTTGTGTAGTAGCTAGTAGTGTATCGTACCGCTCCCGTTCGAGCTGGATACATTTACTTTCTCCTCTCCTCTGGTGGCACAAAAAAAACGGACTTCATGAGTTTAAATTTTTTAACTGGACAATTTGTCTGAAAACCGGACAGTTCGGTCAAAAACCGGACAGCTGGCAACCCTATACACAGTAGTAAGTGGGCGTTGGCACTTTGATATGTACAAACTCTAACAGATTCTTCTATTTCATGTGCAGTGGTGTAATTTGCAATGTCATGGTAGTTTTTTTATATCAAGAGGTTTCACCCCTCATCCCTGATATCACAGATATTAATTTTGGAAGGTACTTAAGAGTTCTATATAAGTTATCATGTTTACAGATTATGGGTCAGTAAATGATTTCACAATTTGTCTCACTGCTTCATTATTTTGCTCTAGGCAGCGAATCTTGTTAGCTGTTAAAAGACAGCTATCATAGGTGTTTTAACTGTTGTCAGCATCCTTGACTTTTCCTTCATCTGCGTACCTTTGTACAGGGCTTTAGATTTTTTGTTTGTTTTTCTTCTAATAGTTACCTTTTATTGATAATGTCTTTTTACTAGATATGCTTTATTTCTCTCAAATTACTTGAGGAAACCTGCCGAATCATCCTTTCTTCACCTTCATTTTGTAGAGAAAAACACAACTTCTATTGCATTATTCCATCTGCTTTCAGGGTTTAGTACCGGTCATACAATTCAGTAGCTTACCGTTACATATCGATTGTTTCATATTAAACATTATTATGCAAATTTAAACCACATATTCTTTTTTTTTTTTTTGTTTAATATTGTCTTATTAGTAATTTTTTCCTTTTCGGGCAGCTGCGGTGGTGCAGCGGTTAGCATTGCTGCCTCACAGCACGAGATTCTCTGGTTCGATTCTCGGCTGGGGTGCCTTCTGTGTGGAGTCTGCATGTCCTCCCTGTGGTCACGTGGGTTTCCTCCTGGTGCTCTGGTTTCCTCCCACATCCCAAAGACATGCTGTAGGTGGATCGGACACTCTAAATTGGCCCTAGGTGTGTGTGTGTGTGTGTGTGTGTGTGTGTGTGTGTGTGTGTGTGTGTGTGTGTGTACCTTTTGTGGAAGTTTGGGTGCTGGGCTGGCAACTTGACACCGTAAAACTCCACTGCCAATCATGAGCGGACAGGTGATCCACTGTGGCGACCCCTAACCGGGAAAAAGCCGAAAGAAGAAGAAGAAGAAGAAGATGTCATTTTTTCCTTTTCAATTTAATCAGATGGTGGCATCCTATATCTTCTGATAGTGAACCTATTTATGTTACCTATAAGCTTATTAACGTCTAAGATGTCTTCTTTATCGTTACATCAAGAAGGTTGGTATTTCCATCATTCAATTTTATTACATATTTTTTAGTTTCCCCTCTTTGTTTCTTCATTCTTTCTTTTGTGCCTTTTAATTATCTTGATAAGAATAAATGGAACTGCA
The DNA here is from genome assembly GCF_019279795.1 of Protopterus annectens. Classification (NCBI taxonomy): domain Eukaryota; kingdom Metazoa; phylum Chordata; order Ceratodontiformes; family Protopteridae; genus Protopterus; species Protopterus annectens. The sequence goes on along the minus strand of NC_056731.1, from coordinate 1,871,004,655 downwards.
CTATCAACTAAAGGTCAGACTAAAACAAAAAAATATATAACAAAAAGTAGTAGTCCAAATGACAAGGCTGAGGGCATCTAATAAAAATCCAAACAAGTTTATTAAAATGGATAAGCACTTTCACAAACGTGCTTCATCAGATGCTAAAACTGGTAAGATTCAAACAACATTTAAATATCAAAGAACCAATCAGAAGATAAAAACAATTAAACAATTAATGATGCAAAGGTCGTGCCTTCAGGGCTAGTTTTAAAGGTATAGTAAAATTAAGTCCAGGAGACCTATGTGCTTGCAAAACAGCTATCCATTTCATCTCTATGGATTCTGTTTTATTAACTAGATTCCCCTCCTCTTATACCAATATTAGCAAGTTCTATAGCTGTAAATTTAAAAGAATGCTCTATATTAACTTGAATATGTTTAGAAAGTGCATTAAAATATTTTTCCTTCTTATATCTCCTATATGTTGCAAAATGCATTATTTGAACTTCTTATTTGTCTTTCCTATGTAAAATGAATCACATTGTACACAATTAGCTAAACTAAATTTTTTGTCTTGCAGTCAGCATGTACATTAAAAGTAAAACATCTGCCTGTAATTGGATGTACAAAAGTATTCCTATTAGACATAAAACTGCAGGCCTTACAAGACCTGCATGGAAAAGTACCAGGTCTTAAATTCCCGTTTTTTGCATTCCTAAAGGGCTTATAACATGATTTCCTCCTTAATGATAAGTTATTTCTAAAGATAAAACTGGGGATGTCACCTGCAATCTCCCAGGTACAGTCATCTGACCTTAAAATACACCAATTATGTTTTATAATATTACATGCAGACTGGACGTCATTACTGTATTTCAAGGGCAAACCACAATTAGGTGTATTTCAATGATGCATACGTGCATGATCATGCTGTCTATGGAGATAGGGTTTACCTGTGGTGCTTCTTAAACTATTAACCTCTACTGATCTATTCCTAACATCTAGGGGATGATAACCCCTACTAATGAATTCATTACTTAAAGTTTCTGTGTCTGATGCATAATCATCATCTCCAGTGTGAAGTCTGGACAACCATAGAAATTGTCCCTTCAAACATTACTGAAAATTCTACCAGGATGCATACTATTCCTAGAGAGAAGATTATTCTTCCTACAATCTTTCCTAAACATCTTAGAATCAGTTATTCCATCATCTCTAAGCATCACAGTGGTATCAAGGAAATTAATGTTTTCGCTGGAGTGATGCATAATAAATTTAAAGCAAGAACTGCTATTTTCTAAAAATTTAATAAATTCATTTAACCTTGGATGTGTCCCATCCCATAAAATAAAAATATCATCAACAAAGCACTTATAGTATAAAAGGTTACTCTTAAATTCATGTTCTGAAAAAAACACATTAGCTTCCCAATTGGCTAGCACCAAACTAGCATAGCTATTAGCGCAGGGTGTGCCCATTGCAAAACCCTGCTGCTGCCAATAAAACTGACCATCAAAGACAAATGCATTTGTACCTTAAAATTAAATCTAGTAATGCACATATTAATTCAATACGTTCATGTCTAAGCACATTCAAGGGAGATAAGAAACCACGTATAGATTTCACCCCAAACTCATTTGGAATAATAGTAAAAAGTATATTGATGTCCAAAGTCACAAAAAGAAGATGTCTAGCATTTACATCAAAATGTTGCATAAAATCTCCAAAAGTCTGAAGAAAATCTTCTGTATCTTTCAGTACTGCAGAAGCTTTAATTTAAAAAGGCTTAACTTTTTGCTCTACAAAAATCGACAAGGGTTCGGTGATCCAGCCCCTTCCAGCTACAATGGGACATATATGAGGATTTATTCTTCTTTTATGAATTTTGGGAAGCCCATGCATAGAAGGCATAAGAAGAAATTCAACAAACAGAAAATCAAATTGTTCCTTCGTTATCATATTAGTTAAAAGTAAGTCATGTAAAGAACTATGTACTTCTTAAATAAAGCGATTGACATCACATCTGGCAAGAGGTATACAAGTACTGGAATCAGCCAAAAGTTCAGACATTCTTTTTAGATAGTCACTCATATTCATAACTGTAATTGCTCTGCCTTTATCAGCTGGAAGTACGCAAAGCGCTGCATTACTTTTTAACTCCTCCAGTGCTAAATGCTCATCTTTACTCAAATTAAAAAAGGAACTATTAACAGTCGTGTTATACATGGTATATAAATCATTTTCACAGACTCTAACAAAAGCCTCTATGGTAGGAGGGGATCTAGTTAATAAAACAGAATCCATAGAGATGAAATGGATAGCTGTTTTGCAAGCACATAGATCTCCTGGACTTAATTTTACTATAGCTTTAAAACCAGCCCTGAAGGCACGACCTTTGTACCATTAATTGTTTAATTGTTTTTATCTTATGATTGGTTCTTTGATATTTAAATGTTGTTTGAATCTTACTAGTTTTAGGATCTGATGAAGCACATTTGTGAAAGCGCTTATCCATTTTAATAAACTTAGAAATAAATCCACAGAGCTGACTTTGAAACCACTGAACTTGTTTTATTAAATTAAGCGCTTTTGTCAGGCGTTTGCCCCAAGACTTCATCAGAATAATTAAAAATTAATTAAACATCTCATTAAATACAAAAATATTTATTTATAATATTGGTAAAACTATCAATATGTTACACAAGCATATTTATCAGCATACATATGAAATCAGGAGGGCCAATATAAAAAAATGCCCTGGCTAGGCATATCATAGAGTATCCACAGCATACTTTTAAATTTTCTGTTTTGGAACAAATATGTCTTGAAAGGACCAGGGGTGGACCTGTTGAGTTACTTCTTGAATACAAGGAATTACTCTGGCAATTGAGATGCAATGCTACCAACAATTATGGATTAAATGACACATTATCCATTTCAAGTTATTTAAAACGCAAGTCTGATTTTTCACTTGTAGTTACATAGAATAAACATGTACTGGTTGCATTAATGTAAATTTGCATTTACTGCATTCATCATGATTTGGGGTACAATGTTTTAATTTTACTTACATTTAGGTTAATTTATTGAATTGTTAACTACTCGTTACAACATTATATAAATGTTGTTAGATTATTATGTATGTCCTAACTAATAATTAGTAATATGCTTGGAATAGGAGGCCCCGTTTTAAATCTTAGTGTTAGGTTTTAACCAATTGGGATGTATAATTTAGACGTGTGATAGGAGTATTTTTGTATTTAATGAGATGTTTAATTAATTTTTAATTATTCTGATGAAGTCTTGGGGCGAACGCCTGATGAAAGCGCTTAATTTAATAAAACAAGTTCAGTGGTTTCAAAGTCAGCTCTGTGGATTTATTTCTGAGTTTGGAACTGTATTCTGAGCATTTTAATAAACTTGCTTGGATTTTTATTGGATGTCCTCAGCCTTGTTTGGACTACTACTTTTTGTTATTAATTATCTTGCTTGTATTATATCTTATGTCCTATGTACTAAAACTATATGATTCAGCCGTGTGTCAATGTTTTCAAAGGTTGTCTAAAATTGATTACATCATTTAGGCTGTGTGTGAATAAATACTTATCCTGATAACCAAACTATTATTTGTAACTTTATGAGTTTATGACGAATACTGACAATTTAGTTGAGCTTTGTGTGCTTCAGTAAATTATATTTTTGTAGGATTTTCAATCTATTATCAAATGGCTACAAGTATAGTTGCATTTCATACAGTTTATTGCATGCTTTGTTAAGTCTGCCTTCTTCATTTACTTCAGTTCTGATATTATCTGAAACATTACAAGTTCTCTAGCAAGCCTCTTGTTTGTCTCTCTGTTCTAATGGTACATATTATGAAGACGTCTGGGATAAAGATTTTTTTACAAAGTCCTATTCTAGGTAATAGTTATTTATGTAAGTTTGTACTATTTTTAAGCAGTACTTAATTCACAGCGTCATCTTCATAGGTTCAAATGTTCATACATGTGTACTATGTTAACAACCACCAGGGCCTTTTCTACCTAGCAAAGCTCAACTTTTAGAATTCTTTGCTCTAAATTATTATAGAAAGTGCATATAACAGTTGTAGGATATACAGCTGCTACTTGTGGTTCCATGTTGGGCTTATAATAGTAACCACACTAATCTTTTAGAACCTGTTTTCATTATTTTTAAAGCAGAGATGTTGAAACATTCTACACTCAGCAGTTCTTGCTAGAAGAAGGAGTTCATACATCTAAAATGGTACAAAGTTCTAAAATGTGCAACCAACACCTTGAATGACATGAACTAGTCCTACGACACTTATGATAAGGTACTTCAAAGGAGCAGTCTTTCCCCTAAACCAGAATTTCACAAAGCCTAGTGTCTTAAATGGTATAAGCTTAGAAAGCAGTCTGGCGGTTATAAGTTTGAGTAGATTTTATACAGATAAACTTAGAGCAGGCGTTTACTGTATCACTGACATGAAATTCTATACAATGCCTTTAACACAACTCTGGTCAGTGCTGGATTTAGGGGACTTACAGGACTGAAGCTGAAAATTACAGCAGCCCTACTTGTTTTGTGGGGCAACAACACAGGATTTCAAACTAAACAGTGAATAAAAGCAGTGGGGGCTGTTTCAGACATTGTGGATCTGGAGTTGCAGCTACATCTGATCCCTTGTTAGTCCAGCCTTGGCTCTTGTCAAGAATTGGCTGGTCATCATGGTTGCAACAAATATTTGGACAATTCTAAAAAATTTCTCTAGTCAAACACAGACTTTACCCCCCCCACACCTTTTTCAGTTAAACAGTAGCAATTACTATACTCAATACAAAATGGTGTGTACCTAAAAATTCAAAAACAATATAAAAAATTATAACGTCAACATCTTATTATATTGTCCTAAACTTGTAAGCATAGGAAGTTAAAGCCCTGTAAGATAAAGAAGCTATGTACTGTTCAGCTACAAAGTTTGCACATTACTGTGTCTTCCAGTTCTCCACTGTTAACATCATGCATACTGTGCTCAACAAAATACCGCTTTAAAATGATGTGATCAATAAAACATGTGTTCTGCAGGCATGTACTATGATGCAACAGATAAACCTAAAGAAAAGATATGGTTCTACAGTCTGTATGCTTAGCATATAAAAATAACTCTAATGTGTTAATAACTGAATACTAAAATACTCACTTGGTCATAAAATAGAAATGCTATTAGAACAGTCTGACTCAAACAAAGCAAGACAAGACCCAAACAAAACCAATGAAGGCCTCCTACAGTACAGAAGATAACGTTTTACTTTTTCCTCTCCCCTTGCTGCTTCATCTTTTCTGGCCATCCCAGTGATTCCTCTCTGAGATTTTGCTACCTGCTGTGGTCTACCTCCTCCTCTTTACTATCCTGAATGCCTTCTATGAGCTGGGGCTGATGTTGGTGTTCTGGGGGTTGGTGCAAACAGCTACTTCTGCTGTTGACTGAGGGTTATATTATGACCTACCTTTGTCTCCATGCCCCCTCTCCAGCATTTGTTGACAACATCTGAGAACTACTCCCTTCTGTGGACCATGCTTCCCCTCAGGGAGCATATTTGACAAAAGTCCCCAGGATGGACAGGCTCATATCTACCTGCCAGTGCCTCAGGCACTTCAGCCACTAATGGAATCCAGGTTGCCTATGCCTTAGTTAGGGCTTTATCCCTCTACCCCATGCTGCTGGTTTAAAAAAATGAAACTCTTGCCAATCACTTTAACTTGCATAAGAATTTAAACTATTTAGCACTATATTTCCTGCTGCAGTTGTCTCACTAGTCACTAGTCATGGTGCAAAGGCACATCCTTCTGTCACTGCAACATATACTGCATGAACCTGCAAATGATCAGTAACTGTTATATAGCAGAGAGACAGAATAAGCAGATCTCTAAATCACCATTAAATAGTATGTAAAATTAAAAAACAAAATAAAGTAATATTTTGCATTATAGCATTTACTGTCACTGAAAACAGAAAATTTGATCCAGAAATAGTTTTGATTTGTCAAATGAACAAAGAGATTACTTAAAGCATTGCTTAATTCTATATATTTAATAAACTCTTACATAATTCTTAATAAAAAAACAAAGAGAAATAGCAGCAAATCAGACTATGAATTACTCACAGAAAAAAAGTAGCATGCATTTAAGTACTTCTGAAAGTCTTACTAAGTTCTCTGATAGAACTATTGAGGCTACTTGTAATTCTGTGTGTCTGAAAATGCTAAATCTTTCTTCAACAATTTTTCTAAAAAAGGTTACAGAATTTAAAACCAATACCAGTGACTTCACTGATTCAAATACAATAGTTTCAGATTCTTAGTATGAACATAGTTTAGATGGCAGACTGAAATATGAATGTGGCTCAAATGAAACATACTGCTAGTATTTATTTTATTTTTTTATTTATTCATTTAACATTTGTTTACCGGGAAAGTCTGACTTGGAACAAAGCCAATTTTCAGTGGAGGCCCAGGGAGAAGTGCTCCAGATGCATGTCTTTGTAACGTGGAAGAAAACCACAGCACCCAGAGGAATCCCACACGAACGTAGGGAGGACATGCAGACTCTGCACAGAAGGCTTCCCAGATAAGAATTGAACCGGATAACCTCTTGCTGTGAGGTAGTCCAACTACTACTAGTTACATAGTTGTTCTGGTGACCAAATGGTGTTCCACTTTCATTTCTGTATGATATCCATCCAGCCCAGTTTCACAGAGGAACGCTTTTCATACATGGCTTAATTAAACTGGATGTGAGAGAAAGGGGATAAGACTAAGGGGTCAGAAGCTAACATTCCTGGGGGGCATGTTAGGGATTTTGTTACTTGCTGTCTCTCAGTGTAGACAGGCTATTATTTACCAGGTTGGCATCATTAAAGAGGATAATGGCAAAAAACGTTTTGCTAGGGTATCCATGCAAAAGTGTAGCTCGCATCAAGGGAAGGAATAAATGTGGGTAGCACAAAATAACTTCTGCCAGTCTGTAGTATGGTGACCCCTAGACTCTGTAATCTAGTCCTTCCCCCCACCATCTGGACCTGGACATTGGGAACTGAATGAGCAAAATAATAATCAATGAATATAGAAACAGGGTTACAGATACCAACAAAAGCAGTGAGAACCCAAACTGTTTATTTACAAAAAAAGGTGTTGGGTTTTAACCAAATTAATAATGCTTGCATTTATATCACTGTTTTAAGTTTCACTAGAAATTTTAGGATTAAATTCTTATGTGTTCCAGTTATGCAGATATAATGTGGGTGTTTAGAGCCTGATGAGTTCTTAACTCCACAATTAATCTTAATGAAGAAAACTTTGTTGACACTCTTCATGGATAATGAGGTCATGTGTCAACCTACATGAACATTAGAAATGACTATCAGATAAATATTGATGGCGGAACAGCTGAGACCCTTTTCAAATAACTCTACCAAATATTACAGAACCTGGTCTAATACTGCTGGGTCAGGAGTGATTCCTCTCTGAGAGGCCCAGTTAACAAAATTTCACTTTATATGTTTCCTTAGTAGAAGAGCTTTTGAGAAGATGTTAGGATCTATAAGATCTTCAGCATGAAATTGGGATATTAGCCCCACAAAAAAATTCAGAAGCTGTACAAGTATCTTGTGAACATTGATGTTGTGATAAGAATGACCTAATAGGTAGGCAATCAGGCCATTGAAGGTTAGTATCCTTAAGGACAATTTTACAGTAAGCCAAAACCATAGTTGTCTGAGCCAGTAAGATGCTACTAAGATTAGATTAATATTCAACTTTTAGGGTTTTGAAAGGTATCCGAAATTAGAGGTATTGGCAGGTTAGATATACAGAAGGCCCTGGGACTAATTTTTCTTCCAGAGCATCACTCATATTGTTGTTATTCAACAGAATGAAAATACATCTGCAGCATTTTTTAATAGCAAGGCAAGGAAGTCTGGCGTTGGGTGACCCCACCTCCAGAATATTCTGCTTCCTGTTCTCTGGTCTGGAGACCATTTATTGGGAAGAGACAGGTTCTCACTTAACCCATCTGCTGGTTTGCTGGTCTCTTCTGGAATGTGTGCCACCACCAGGAAAAGACTTCGCTGATGGTGCAGTCCCATGGCTCACATCTCTGTATGGGGAAAGGAATGGTATCTCCTGTCTGCTGATGTAGCGTTCTATGGTCACATTGTATGAAATGCTAAAACATCTTGGGGGAGATGGTCTTGGACATCCTGTACAAAGTGCAGTACCATTCATAATTACAGTGTGCAGATGTGTAACTGAGATTCTTGGTGGGATTCATACCTCTCAACCTCTTTGTGCAAAAAATCTGGACAAAGCCTGACAGAATGGCGGAATAAAGGCCCAAAAATAGGGACAGATTTAAAATACTGCTTTTATTCTATCAAGTTTCTAAGTTTATAACAGGATTTGTTTTAGCATGCATTTTTCTGAAGGATATGAAGTCTGAAACACAAATGTATATCACTATTTAGTAACTTTTTTCCTAAGCTCATCCCAGTGATTTACCAAAAAATCAAAAATTTTATGAGGGACAGACTAAAAATATAAGGCAAACATCTGGACATTCTGTGAAAATCTGGACAGTTGAGAGGTATGGTTGGATTAAAAACTTTCAGTTGTCTTCCCCAGGGAAGTGCCAGCCTCCAAGATATGGCAGATTCATCTGTCATGACTGAAGATAAGAAGGGAGTTTAAAATTGGTTGTCATTGGTCAAGCTGGGAATATACAGCAACCAAATAATGGTGTTTTTATATGAGTCCATAAAGAAAATGCATTGTGACATGCACTAGTCATATTAAAGTCATTAAAAAAGAGGCACCCATTGGAAGGATTGCATCTGTAAAAGTGTGAAGGATACCATGTCACCTGCTGACACCATAACTGCATCTGTAAAAGTGTGAAGGATACCATGTCACCTGCTGACACCATAACTGCATCTGTAAAATTGTAAAGGATACCATGTCACCTGCTGACACCATAACTGCATCTGTAAAAGTGTAAAGGGTACCATGTCACCTGCTGACACCATAACTGCATCTGTAAAAGTGTAAAGGGTACCATGTCACCTGCTGACACCATAACTGCATCTGTAAAAGTGTAAAGGGTACCATGTCACCTGCTGACACCATAACTGCATCTGTAAAAGTGTAAAGGGTACCATGTCACCTGCTGACACCATAATTGCATCTGTAAAAGTGTGAAGGATACCATGTCACCTGCTGACACCATAACCGCATCTGTAAAAGTGTGAAGGATACCATGTCACCTGCTGACACCTTATGTCTGAAAATCTTGAGAACCTGCTTTGCTATGCCTGCTTAGGACTAAAGCAAGTGAGTTGAGATAAAATAGAGGACTCCATTTTTCTTCAGGAGCAGAAAAGTTCTGTATCTCTGATTATCTGAAGTCCACCCCAAGAAGGTGATGTGCTGGGTGGTAGTAAACTCCAAGATGGGGATGTTGACTATAATACTCAACTAACTTGAGCAATCTGATCACAGACATGGAGGGATGGTCTTCTGGTCCAGTTGATCTAGTGACAGGGCAGCAAGGAGCCAATCGTCTAGGCATGAAAAGCCTTTGCTCCATAGCTGCCTCTATTGTACTATTGTACTGCTACCACTGCAACAAATTTAATAAGGACACCAGGTCCGTGGTGAGAGTGAAGGCTAAACCATTAGTAGGAAATGGCTCTTACAAGAATCGCAGATACTTCCTGGTCTTCTTAATGACTTTCATGAATATGTAGATATGCCGGAGGTCAAAAGAGCACATTCATTATCTTTGTGAGAGATAACGGAAAATTATCAGCACCAAGACCATTTGGAACTCTTCTTTTACTGTGTACTCATTTACACCAGAAGGGGCTAAGGCTTTTGCCTTTTTTGGTACCAAAAGGAATACTGAATAGCAAGAATGACCTTTCTTATTTGTTGAGATCTTTTGGATAGTTCTTTCCCTCAAAAGGTTGTCTACTTCCTACACTGCCACTTGTCTTTGATGGTGTAGGGTAAGCAGCTCGGAGGGGGATTTTGTAAGCACTCATATTAAGAGTATTTCTTAGCTGAGGGATATTTTATGTCATTAACCCAGCTGGCTTTAGTGATGTTGGACCACTCGTGAAAGTGGTGAGACAATCTTTTCCTGACTGCCGGGGAATGGTTCAGGAGCACTGCTGCACTCCATGGACTGGCCATAACTTTCTAAGGCACAGCAAAAACCTCTTCCTGTAGGCTGGCAGTTATTCTGGAAGGGGTCTCTATCCTTCCTGCACCCCCTGGTGACTCTGCTATGACCAGTAGCATAGCTAGGGTGGGGAGAGAGAGAGGAGCAACTGCCATGGCTGCAAAGTGGAGGGGGGTGCGATTAGCCACTCCTTACTACTTTTTTAATGTAATACCAACTTTTAAAAGCAGGTATTAAATTTGATGTCAAACCTGAGCACTGTAGTACTTGTGTGTGGTCTAAACTGTTTTAACTGTAGTCTGCTACAGTTTAAACGTAAACAAAACATTTTTTTAACTAAAATCTTAGCACTGTAGCACTCCATGCAGGCAGGGTAGCAAGCAGTTTGCTATAGTTTAAAAAGATTTTTTAAACTGAAACATGAGAGCTGAAGTGCTCTGTACAGGTAGGTATAAACTCTGTTTGCTACATTTGTACCAAACAGTTTGCTAACATTTAAAAGATGAAGTTATTTTTTTAAAATAAAATATGTCAAAGGAGGGTTGGGGGCAGGGCACAGAAACAGGACCTGAATGGCTACAGGAGGCATGTCATGCATCCTGGTTGGTGTGCCAGTAGAAGGAACATCCTTTTTTTTTTTTTTTTGCTGGGGAGGTGCATAGATCTAACTAATAAACAGATCACTTCTTATGACTTACTACACTAAAGTGTTTTTTTTTTGCTCTTCACTTGAAGAACTGAGGGGGTTGGGTGCTGGTTGATAGCACTGGCCCAGGATGCTAACTGAACCAGCTAGGCTTCTGACTGTGACCACTGCCAAATCCACAGTCAACATTGTCTCCTCTGTGTCTTGTTGAAGGTCCACTATTGAAGCTGAGATATGATACTCATATGATATAATATGCCCGGGTCTTGAATTGCCCTTTATATCTTTACAGAATCCATGAGTCAGAGCCAAGCAAGTGGGCAGATTCCAGAGCCTGCTGGTACAGTTGTGGCCAAATCCTCAGCCTTGTTGTATATAACAAAGACTAAGTGGTTCATCGAATTTAAGGATGTACAGATTTGGATCCCAAGTTTCTCTTTCTGTGACCCATTTTGTAACTTCTCATCTATACTAAATTAATCTTTCCTGAAGAGAGTTTCTAAATATAGCTCTGGGATTGCTACTTTAATTAATCATTTTCCTGATCTTGTTCTGGAAGAGTGATGGTAGGGAGGGACCTGTGGAAATATACTGTTACTATAGTGCCATGTTTTCCCTGTTAAAGTATCTACTACTTCTTTTTAATATTTATGATGTTCAAAACAGAATGGCTTTTTATATCACTATTTCCATTGTTAGATCATTTGTAAAACATGCTTTCATATACTAAGTGGAGAACAAAATATGTTATTCAATCAACTTACATAGGAAGTGTGCAACTAAGCCTTTATATTCAACTGAGTGGTATGCTATAAAGCAACGTACGCATTTTTTTAAATTGCTCCTAACAGATTTCCAGACATCTAAAGTAATTTAATTGTTTTTTCTCTGTGGACACAAATGGTCATGATCAGATTTATTTTTGGTTTCACAAGGATTATTACATTTTGCAAACTACAGTAATAACAATAGCAATATTATAGTATAGCAACAGTACTAATAATAATAGTAATAATAACACTAGTAATAATAAAATGTTTTGTTGAATCATGCTTTTTTTTTCAAACTGTTCCACAACAACTCTTATTTTGGATTTTAAGATGGATTGTTTTAATTCATTTAACTGGACCTGTGATCCAGCTTTGTTAGAGATGTAATGGAACCTGAAATTATTAAAATCATTTGGACATTTCACTTGCTGTGTTCAGTGATGTGAACATTAAACTTGACATAATATGGGCTTAGCCCACAGATGGCATTCATTTAATCTAGCTTTTTATAATAACACAGTTAAACAAAGGCTTAAATCATTCAATTAGCAAAGCTGCATAAATTAATAAAGTTTCACACCATTTTTCTTGTCCAAGACATGAAATATTTAAATTACAACATAGCCTTCATCTAATTCTCAAGTCTCAATTAATCTTGCCAAATTCTTCCTATGTATATATATATATATATATATATATATATATATATATGGGTCTACCTGACTTGGTCGACATTTCATTTGATTGACAGTTCATTTGGTCGACATTTCATTTGATCGACAAGCATTTGCCCCCTTCCCCAATGTTGTGCAACCCTGGAGTTGATATATATAGTTGGGGGGGTGTGGGGGGCACAGCCCCCCACATTGGGGTGTGTGGGGGCGAAGCCCCCCACTTAAAATGCTTGTCGATCAAATGAACTGTGGACCAAATGAATATTCGATCATATGAAATGTCGACCAAGTGAGGTAGATCCATATATATATATATATATATATATGTATATTTATACTCTGCTCAATCGACCTTTTCCTATTTGCTCAAAACTTAAAAAAAAAAAAAAACATCTGCCAAAAATTGTTGTTCCATCTTTAATTAAAGACCATGTTGAATATAGCATAACATCTGATATTCTTAACATTTTTATGATATGTTCTTATACTTTTGTAGTGCATGGAATGCCTGGTTCCATGCTGCTACAGCACGAGACCCAACCTAAAAACTCTTAGAGGGGGTGCTTAACAATTGTTAAGTACCTCTGTGAGCACTGTTAAGGTCAGGTCTACATTAAAGCAGACATTGCTATCAGGAAACAGCAACAGCAGGACATGAAACGGCTTTGTTTCAACTCCTGTTTCAGCCTGCAATTTACTAAGTACACAAAGTATTTTGAACTAATCTGCTTCCCTTAGACAGGAAATAAAGACAGATGTCATCCACTCCCTCACTGCTTTACCAGCTTTCAAGGCTACAACAACACATTGCATTTTCTTTGAATCACAGTTTTGATTGCATGCAGAAGATAAATCTCCATGTACTTCAAAGATTTAAGAGTGGATCAGTGCATTGTAACCATACTTCTCAAGTGTACCTCATTACAAGGGGTCTTAAAAAGTTCATGTTCCTCGAAGTTCCACATTGAAAGAAACTGTCACACATTCAGTGTTAGGATTTTTTAACTGATTTCTGTGGTAAATAGAACTGAATTATATTAATTCATTAAAAATCTTTTTTATAGGTAAAATCAGCATATTTGAATGATCCTATGATCTTCTTAGTTGAAGTTGTTAGTAAACCGTTAGTACGTGCTCCACATTTTGCCCATTTGTTCCATATTATGAGGGCTAGTGTTCCTCATTTTGGAAATGCAAGGTTGAGAGCTATGATTGTAACCCTGTATTATGTGTACTGAACATGGACATGCCTTGCTCTCAAGATGAATTTTTTGGCATCCATTTTTTCAAATACATAAAAAGGTGGTTACAATTGCTCACCTGCTCTTATTTCTCTATATTGTCTATCGTAGATGCACTGAGTCCTTCTATTTTATAAGAATTTTAAGTTCTTTCTAACAATGTAGTTTGTCATGTTATGTTAGGTCAGCTGTCCCTCTAATTAATGAAGAAACATTTTTGCAATAACATGTCCCTGGAGGCTAGATATGCTTCTTTAATATTTCACATTTATATTAACACGCTCAATTTTTATTAAAGACCTATAACTAAATTTTTGATAATGGCTTAACTGATTTAATTTAAACAAATCAAAAACTATTCTTCCCCCATAGTACAAGCCTTGATTTTTTTTCAGAGATCAAGAAACTACAGGCCAATAGCCTTAATAAATGTTGATATAAACATTCTGGCATTAGTTTTGTCAAATAAATAAGGGGAATATAGTCCCTAAAACTCTCTTATCTTTTAGTTGGGACTTGTGATATGCAGACAACCAACTGATCAAACTAATGTTTTCAAATCTTTGCTAATTGTGAATCAAAGTGTAATCTACTCAACTTTGCTTTAGCTATAGATACTTCATAAAAGCATGTCATTGAGTGAGGCATACAGTTTTGTTTCAGGTTCCTAAAATTAACTTTCCTACATATTTTATTCATAGCAAAAAGTAACACATAATAATTTCACCACCATTGCTTGTAACTTTCTCTGCCTACAGGCCATCATTGCCCTGCAACCAGGCATCTCATTCATTGCTCAGGGAGGTGAAAGCTATTTCAAGCCCATTCATTCTCTAATGAAGCAACAGCCAATTGTGGGGTCATCATCCAGGCAGATATCAGGGCCTCCCTCCTGACCCCAGAAACTCTTAACATCATTCAGAAGCTTCTAAGGGATGTTAGTGTTGTGAGTCCATGGGGGTGCAGCATGCAACTTCCCTGTGTGACTGCCCCTGACCTATGCAGTTGCACTGTGGCAGCACATCCCTCTGGCCCACACTCCATGGACTGCATCATCCAGAGCTCCCACTGGGTGTCACCTAACCACTCAAGCCAACCTTCCTGTCCCACTCCGTCCATTTCCCATGCCTGCTAATCAAACAAATCCCATCATCTTTTATGGGTTAAGAATGCAACCTAAAAGCCTAGAAAAATAACTGAGAAACTAGACAAGACTCTTAATCATCCCATTACTTATACATACAACCTTTATACTGAGCCAATATGTAGTGGCATCCTTTCTAATGCCCTCTTTGATTACTCCAAACATTTTTAATTTTTCTGTTAATGCCACACTATTCATGGATGATGCAGTAATCAATCCCTTATATTCTATATAAGGTATTCCATATAAATGATATACTAGAACAAAAACATCCAATGCCCTCAGATTACAGACTTAATTTAGACAGCCCTCTTTTCTTTCCATTAATCAGAAATGATTCTTATTTATTTAAATATTTTACAGTTTACCCAATAAAATATTCAGATGTTACATATTTGCATGTTAACATTTGTAAAGTGTACATTCTTTTCATTGTAATATATTTTAAATCCATGGGCTTCATTATCTATAGGAGAAGTCTAGTTTAAATATTTACCATTTAAAATCTCACAAATGTTGCTTCCTTTGTAGCTAGCAGTGAATAGCAAGAAGACTGTTACTTATGGTTATAAGGGACATCATATGTGCAGTCCAAATATTTTGCAAGATGATAAACTTAGTGAAAATTTGAATCTGTATCAGTCAATAACTTATAATCCTAGTATTTCAATTAACAGCTTTGTAATTTCACCTGCTCATTTCCCTTATGAATAATTTAAAAAACTTGGATTTTATTAGTGTTAACTATTTATTTTCTTCACAGTTTTGTGTAGTGCCCCTGACTTCCTTCTGAATACATCTATTGCCTAATTTGAAGCAGTGTTAGTGGCACAACAGGTAGCACATTCATTTTTGAAGCTGGAAGACCAAAATGCAGTGGCTTCTATTCTCACTTCAGGTGATTGCAGTTTTGACACTACAGTAAAGCATTGGGGGATGCTGCAGTCCTGAGTGAGCAGTCCTTCAGATGAGACAATAAACTGAGGTCCCATCTGTTTTTGAGTTGATGATAGCTCCAGTGGATATAAAAGTTCCCAAAGCACCTATAGAAAAGAATAGGGGAAGTTCCCTGATTCCCTGGACAAATTTCCCCCAGGAGTAGAAGTACTACCTCATGTCTTGCCTGAAAAGGCTATAAATTTAGTTGAACTAACCTAATCAGTAAAGGGTGAATGAATGAATGAATAAATAAAACAATTTCTATCTAAATATTATCTTAATAATGACTGAGTCTTTAACAGAGTTATGTAATTAGTAGTATCTGACTTTAAAGACAGATATTTTGTTTTTATGAATTTACATAATGCAGAAAAATTTCTTCCATCCTTGGCTTTGAAATTCATATTGTGAGAAAATATCAATTTCCTTTGACTCTGAATATTCTTGGGGGGGGGGAGAAAAACTTGCTTTGGACTGTCCCTTTTATTATATTACACTTTACACAAGTGACTATTTTTCCTCATGCTTATCATACTCCTACATAATTAGCTGCAGTGTTTGCGTGCTATCTTGCGTTTTGTATGGACTGATTACACCTGGTTACTGATACTCTCCACATCTTTCAGACTTGTCACCTGTACAGTTTCTATTACTTTATGCTGAAAGACTGTGTTCCATGCATGTTTCTGCATTTTCTGTGTGTTTCTATCAAAAAAACAAAAAACCAAAAAAATAATCCTTGTTTTCCCGCCTCTCCTCGACTAGTTTAGACCAGTTTACAGGCATTGCTGTATTCTGGGCTGTGGTGTAATTCCTGTGTTGTCCATTACCTTACTTGGATAGAAGGAAGTTTCTTTGCTCACCAGTGGGAGTGGGGAGCCTTGAGCAGCCTACCTGCCCCTGTAGGAAGTGACCTCAGCACAAGAAGCTGTAGTAATTGGTTGTTTTGGACCATTTCTAGCTCTTTTGTAGTTCACTGTTTAAAATCCGCGTTTGCACGGCTTTGCGCGGTTCGCCGGTTAAACAAGGTTAAACTTCTTCTGGCTCCACCAGGTCTGCTCTTCAAATTTTCCCTTAAGGAAGCTCTACTCTTAGTATAATCAGACTACTCACTATATTATAAGCCTAGCATTTGTTCTCAATACTTCTCTACTAAGTAAGCACTCTGGTACTAAGTAAAGCACTACATCTACTTACCACCCCTGTGAATATCCACTTCCCTTAAAGGCACAGCACTCTCTTATACTGTTCTAGCATGTCGAGTGGTAGATTACTGGCGTCCTCTCCAGTTCAGCTGGTCAATCTGGGTATCTTGAGACAATGCTACAATTGTCTCATGTACACAGACAACCCTCTCCTCCTCCCAACAAACACAAATACATGTGAGAGATGCAACTATATAGCCAAACTGGAGGCTGAACTCTCTCAACTCAGGGCTGGCATGACCAGACAGGAGGAGATGGTAACCACACACACAACAATCCCAGTCCCACATAGACCTACCACAACTGCAAACCAAACACATAAAAACACAAAGACATACTTGGAGGCTCTAATAAAAAACTTACCAAAACAACAGAGGCTCCCAAAGCAGACATCCAAAAATCCACCACCTCAAAACAAAACACATGCAACACATACTTCAATAAATCAGTGTGTCAACCAATCACAGCCCTTAAGGCCAAACACCATGCCTGATACACTAGTAATAGGAGACTCTATAGTCAGACACACTGATGTCCCACTGACCAGGCTGAACAAGGAGAGGGTGACTGTGAGCTGTCTATCGGGAGCTAGGATCCGCCACATAACACACGCACTCAAGTCACTCCAAAGCAAGTACAAATATGACTCCGTCATTGTCCATGCTGGTGTGAATGACCTGAGACGTACCTCCCTGGACTACATGAAAAGAGACATAGAGGAGCTCTCCGATTATGTAGCCCAGGCTGGTATGACCCTGACCCTGAGCAGCATCTTGCCCTCACCAAGAATGATACCACAATACAAAGACAAGATGATCAGCTTTAATAATTGGCTCAAGTACTGGTGTCATTCAAAGGGGATCCAATGTCTGTCTGCCTGGGATGACATGTTGGACAAGCCACGCTGCTTCGCAAGGGATGGCTTACACCTGTCACCACTGGGCTTCCGGATAATGGCTAAGGCTCTTGCCACTCCCATAGTGCCTTTTTTAGGCAAGGCTCAAAAGACAAACCCACCTCCTTAGAAAACAAAAATGGAAAAAAAACTAAATCTCAAGATGCAGGCACTTGATGCACTCCTCAGCATGGAGAACATTGACGTCTGTGCAGTAACTGAAACCTGGTTCAAGGCTCCTGAGAGCACCCCAGCGCTACCAGGCTATACCTCATATCATGCTTTTCGGCCCCAAAACCTGGGCCAAACCACAAAGGGAGGGGGAGTGTCCATATTCATCAAGGACACCCACACCTCCAGGTTAGTAGCAACACATGAAGCATCAGAGACCATACAGGTGCAACTAACCATAGGCAAAACTGCTATACAACTGGTAGCATGTTACAGACCACCCTCCCAATCTCAAGAACCCCACTCAGCCTTCCTGAAGACATTGGAGGATATGAATGTATCACAAAATACCATCATACTGGGAGACTTCAACTACCCAAACATAGATTGGGTACATTATTCTAGCCCTAATACCCTAGCCCAAAGGTTCCTGGAATTCATAAATTCAAATGCACTGGAACAACTAGTCACCTCTCCCACTAGGGGAGATAATATACTAGACCTGATCATCACAAACATGGGGACAAAATGCTCCACACTGGAAGTATACCCCTCACTAGTGAGATCTGACCACAAACTAATCACCCTGGATATACATATCCCACCTCCACCCCCAGCACAAAAGACCACAGTGAAAAACTTCTCAAAAGCAGACTTCACTCTTCTTAAGACTGAGATGGTATCCTTTAAGCCCACTGTGCCAGTGGATACCACATCCCACAATGCCGAATCATTCACAAATTCTTTCTATGGACATCTCCAAGAATGCATGGATCATGCAATCCCAAAGAAATCTAAGCCCCTCTCCACCAAAGGCAAGCATCCTGTCTGGTGGACCTCAGCCATTAACAAATTGTATAACAAAAGAAGGAAGCTACTGCACGTCAGAGCAAAATCCCATGAAGGGAAGACATCTCTGATCAACATTAGCAGAAAACTACATTCTCTCATAAAAACATCCAAGGCCAACTTTGAGAGAAAAATCGCTAAGGACACTAAAGATAACCACAAAGCCTTCTTCAGCTATGTTAGAAACCTGGGCGGAAACCCTCAGATATGCTCAGAGTTGGTTTACAACAACAAAATATACACTGAACCCACAGATATTGCCAACATTCTGGCTGACAGGTTCAGTGCAAATTTCTCCACTCCCTCACCCCCAAAAGAAGAAGTACTTATCCCTGCTGAATGTAATCTCCCTGTCATCTCAGATGTCCAAGTGAGAACCGCCCTAAACAAAGCTAAAAACACAGCATCAATGGGACCTGACGGTATCCCGGGTTGCGTGTTACGTGAACTCCAAGAGGAGCTAAACCCACACATAAAAATGCTATTTAACCTTAGCCTTACTTCGGGATATGTACCTGAACACTGGCGTACAGCAACAGTGGTCCCACTCCACAAAGGGGGTGCCTCTACAGACCCTGGAAACTACCGCCCCATAAGCTTAACCAGCCTGGTCTGCAAAGTTATGGAACAAATCATTATGGAACTCATAAACAGAGACATAGGGGACCTACAGACACTTGACCCCACCCAGTTCGGCTTTGTAAAGGGCAGATCCTGCCTTTTGAACCTGGTTGACTTTTTCGAAACAGTCACTAGAGCCATTGATGAGGGCAAAGCAGTCCATACAGCCTACCTGGACGTGGCTAAGGCCTTCAACACAATTCCCCACTCAGGCATCATAGATAAGCTCAACAGCTTAAACGTAAACCCTTATGTCACTAGATGGGTTGCAAACTGGCTAAAGGACAGAACCCATAAAGTTAAAATCGCTGGAGCAATGTCAGACTCAAAGCCAGTCACAAGTGGTGTCCCACAGGGGTCTGTCCTGGGACCCCTCTTGTTCGGCATTTATTTCTCAGATGTTAAAGCAAACATGGGAGGGCTGTGGCTGACAAAGTTCGCAGATGACTGCAAACTAGGCGCCATAGTCGATACACCAGCGGACACATACATCCTACAAAAAGGCCTCACAGAAACGGACAGCTGGTGCCGGAGTCACGGCCTTAAACTAAATGCCAAAAAATGTATAGTCATCCCCTTTGGGGAAAAACAAAGTACCCACAAATTATCACATAGACAGCAACCCACTGAGTACGGAAAAAGTAATCAAAGACCTAGGGACCCAAGTCGACAGCGACCTCTCATTTGACACCCACATTGCCAAAGTGGTTAGAAAAACATTCTACCTTGCACACCTCATCATGAAGGGATTCACATCCAGATCCAAGGATGTCATTGTACCCCTATACTCTTCCCTCATCAGACCCATGATTGAGTACAATGCCCCATTTGGTATGTACCTCACCCGGCATTTGCAACAGCTGGAGAGACCACAAATGTACCTCACCAAGAGGATCAAGGGTCTCCAACATATGTCTTATTCTGCCAGATTAAAGAAACTTCAGCTCTATTCAGTAGCATACCGCCTGCTCAGAGGTGATCTCTGCCTGACGTACAAGGCCATGTCCAATCAGGATCTGATGGACATGCTCCACCTCAAAAAATCCAAATCCATCAGGACCACGAGAGCTAAAGACTTAAACCTCGGCACAAGTATGAATAGGACATGCTGGAGGGATAGATTCATAACCCAGAGGCTTCCCATGCTTTGGAACAAGATCCCAGTTCATATTAGGCAGAGCCCCTCACTGACTCTCTTCAAGAGAAATCTTGATGAGTGGATGGGAGATCATAAGTTTACCCCAGGGGTCACATCTGTGTCACTGCTAGACAGGGGCACAGTAAACTAATTCTATTATATAAGGGGACCTTCATTGTGTCACTACTAGACAGAGGCACAGTATTCTAAATTTATTCTGTACATTTTTGTACCATTTCATGGGATGGCAAAAGCCACATCACTATGGCTAGGCTTACAAATGCCCCAGGGCAGATAGCCTAGTACTATACTATGAAACTATGAAATATAAGCACAATGGCTTCAACTTTTACTGGGATACCTGTCTGGGGTTAGAAGCTTGGAAATATTCCTTTATAATGACCATTCTAATCTGTGCAAACATTACATTTCATTTGTCTAAAAAGAACCTTACAAAAACCTGTTAAATATTTTCTATCATCCACAAAACGTTTTGAATGCTTTTATCCTTGCAGACTGATACAAAACTTTATTTACCCACACTGGAGTGATGCCTAACTAAACACGTAGC